>NC_092206.1:40448868-40504712 GCF_043381705.1 Parasteatoda tepidariorum
ATATAAAATATTTTTCTTTATCCCCTATTCATATCCTAAATTTGAAAGTTTCCCTGAGGCAAGGCATCAAATCCATCATTGTCATCGGATTTTTTTGTACTCTTTCATTAATCCAAACTCTTGTCAGAAACATTTGAAATGATCAAAATTCAATTTCCTCTTGAGGTTTCTGTGAAAGATTAATATTTGTTTGACAATTGGTGGATGGTTGACTAATAATATCGTTAAAACATTTTGAAATAACTTTCAAAGGTGACATTAAATATCAAGAATTCAATAAAATAATTTGAACAATTATTACAATATAAATAAACAGTATAATTTCAAGAAATGTTACAATTTTGAAGGTGTGTAGATAGTTTAAATAACTGGCCGTTGATTTTTTTTCAAATTCTGTTTTGATGTATAAAATTTCAACTTTTTAGTTAATCGCCATATTACAGTAATATGAAAAATACATATATTTTTTTTAAAAAAAAAGCATAGTCTTTTTTTCCCCAGTGCAATAAATTGTGAAAAAAAGAATAACAAAAACTAATTATTAATATCCTGATTTATTCGTTCACTATTTCAGCAATTCAGCAATTTATTATTTCTTCTCATTTTCCTTCGCAGCTTTTTTTCATTAATTCCCTCACTCATATGTTAAGTCACATATTTCGTTACCCAAATTTTTATTTACGGCACTCATTCATTCTATTATTAATTTACTCACTAATTCAATAATACATTGAGTCATAAATCCAATTGTAAAAAAAAATCCTAATCATATTAAAATACTTAATTAAAATAATAATCTTATATCACGGCATTAATCATTGATACATTTGATAAATCAAATTAAATGAACCGTCGTCATAGCAACTCGAAACATAACACATCGAGCAAATGTAAAATCTTATGCAATTCATTTATAGAGAAAATGAAATAAAACTGATTACTCATTATTCCTAAGCCCTCTCTGTAACTAATATTCTTGAATCTCAAAAAAGTGCAAAATGCTAAAGTGTTTCGACCATTGTAAATAACTCTTGCGAAATATGTTGACAAATAAAATAAAACATCATGAAAATTTTAATGTAAAAATTTGATTATCTAATAATTCCCTTTTTTTAAAATTTCTTCTGGAAATTTAGACACTGAAGTGCAATTAATACGGTAGTTCTTATAAAATATTAAAGTTTTACTTTTCAGTAAATTTATAACTATTTTAACTGTTCTTTTTAAATTTTCTGAGTTTCACTCTAAATATTTGAAGAAAACAATTCTCTCTTAAATAGTGTACTTTAAAAGACGTACCTTTTTTATTATTGTATTTTCTTTCCAAATTTTTTGTAGGTAATTTCAACTCTGAATTTCAGTTTATATGGTTAGCTCCAGCAAAATATAAAAGTTTTAACCATAAGATAAATGTATAAATATAGTAACATTTTTTTTAAATTATGTTTTTCTCCAAATATTTGAGGAAGAAAAATTTTCTCTTTTGAATAGCATGTTTCAGAAACGTCCATTTTTTATTTCTACATGCACACCCAATAAATTATTTAAATACGCTTAGCGGTTAAAGCAGTTCAATAAAATCCACTAGCCACTAAAATAGTTGTACTTGAAATAAAGAAATAATATACATTATATCATATTTTCAGAAAATAGCTTATATTAAAGTTCTCAGCAATGCGATAAATGATAGATATCAAAATAAATTCTTTCTTAGGGTTTACTAGATTTTAAAGTAAAAGGGAGAGTCTAACTTTGTCTCTTGCACTGAATACATCTTCTCTGACTTTCCCATGGGATAGAGAATCTTCTAACATCTAACGCTACTAACGTTGGCAAATAACTGGGCTATTTAAGCAAATAAATTTCCTCCCTAAATGTTTGAATATGAACTGGAACGTAAGTAGATTAGAAGAGAAGACGGTTGGAAATTATTTGGAGCCTTAAATCAAGATGGAGCGTCTGAATCTCAATGAGTTTCTAAACGTATGAGAAATCAGATGAGAGAAATATGAGAACGGAAACTCACATGATATAAATTTCCATTTGCTTATCTTACAGATTATGCTAAATGTAGCTAAACATTCCAAGGAGTATGGATGCAAATACAGTTTAGCATAATTTGTAAGATAAACTAAAATAACATGACATCATATTCATAAACCTACTGATTCTGGATTTTTGAAAGATGTTATTGGTTATGGGCAGTGTGATTTTATAAGTCAAGATCAAAATCAACTCATTTAACGGAATAAATATGTAATTATTATTTGTGAAAAAAGAATATCAAACATGAGAAAGAATATCAAACATTTAAAAAGAGAAAAATAAATGCACTTGTAGCATCTTTTTTCTATTTAGAGAAATTAAATCTATTTCTACATCTAACTTATTTTAGAAATTCTATAAAGATTGTGGTCTTAAAACTAAGCTATTTATATATGGTCGATTTCTTCTGGTTTATTTTCAAGGACATGAAAATTCTGGTTCTTAAACACAGTTTTTATGTAAAACCAGTATCTTTTGAGTTTTAGAGGTTCTAAGAATTGTGGTTTTAATGTAGAGCTATCTCTGTATGATCTATTTTTTCAGAATTTGTTTTCAAGAACCTGAAAGTTCAGGTTCATAAGTAGAGTTTTGTATATAATCTTTTTGTTCTGATTTAATTTAGAGATTCTAAAGACTATGATCCTAAAATAGAAATCTATGTATGATCTATTTCTCCTGGTTTATCTTCAAGGATCTGAAAATTCTGGTTCTTAAATAGAGTTCTATGTATAATCTGTGTCATTTAATTTATTTTAGATGTTTTGAAATACGCGAATCTAAAATTAGAGTATTTTCTATTTTTTCTTATTTATTTTCCAAGGTCTGGAGATTTTGGTTATTAACTAGAGACATCAATTTGTGATCTACGGCTTCTGATTTATTTTGAAGGTTCAGATGATTTTTTGAGCATCTTTCTGATTTGCTACCCCAGTTTATCAAAAAAGTATAAAACAAACAATTTAATAATATGTATTTCAAATTTTGTTATTAGTGTAGAAATAAGAGTATAAAGTAAGTGAATTTAAAAATATCTTTAATCTTTTTGTTTAAAATGACTTTTTTTAAAGTATTTTCAAACACTTTTAACTGTGCGACTTTGAAGCCATTAATACATATTATTACCTTAATACATATTTATTATAAAAATAAATGGCTTTTCAAATTTTATATTTTATTTAAATATTTATCACTTATAATGCAATATTAAAAATCAAAGCATTTAATTTGAGCTTTATTTTTCAAAAATTAATGATAAATATATTATGAGTTAAACAGTACATATTTGGACTCAGAATAAGCTGCATTTTAAGAAATTCTATGTTGTTAAATGTTTCTTTTAATTGAATAAATTTGTACAATACATTGTACGAAAATAAATTGTAAGTAAAAGCTTACACGATTTCTTGTAACAAGTTAAACATGTAATACTTTGATAACATCAAAAGGTTATTGGAAAAAAAGTCCCATTATCTCTTAAATTATATATTACATCATTTCCATAGTAAATTAAGATGAAGATGATGTTTTTCATAGGTAAGATAATCATTGTTTATTGCGCAATGTCAAATAATTTTTATCATTGAAGCATTGTTAAATGTCACTATCAACATAACTCTTCTTTACACCTTTCGACATATTTCACCTTTAGGTAAAGCTTTTGTGTGTCGAAACTTTTTTTCCCAACAAGGTAAAACAAAATTCCATTTTCCAAAAGTGATGATAAAATAACTAAATAGGTTAATGTTATATTGCTCCCCTTTATCACTCTTAGCCGGTCTTCTGTAAAATACTAATTTTTAATATTTAGAATTATTTTATCAGGTAATTTCTTATCAATAACATGTCAAAATAGCTATAGCATTCACAGTTTGCTTGAATTTTTAAATATATTTTAATTACTTTAGAAACTGTGTAGCAAAAAAGTTGTTAATTGTAAAATATCCATTTATTTTAAAAGAATCGCGGCAAAGTATTGAAAGCAGTTTGAGGAATATTTTAGTCAGAAATTCAGTTATCGTGTACGCTTATTTCACTTTTGTTACAATGCTTCAAATTAATACTATAGACCTAATAATTATCTTCTGTAATTTAGCATTATCAATACGAAGTAAAACAAAATATAAATGGAATTTAAAAATAAAATTAGATCAATAAACAATTAAACATGCATAAAAAAATTTAGTAGACTATAGTATAAATAATGGCTGTGACGATGAAAACATTCTAAAAGGATTTTTGGAAATATATGAAAATTAGAACTAGACTAATGCAATGAAAACGATTAAAAGAACTCAACGTAAATTTCCTTTACGGAATAATTCACGTTTGGTTCATTTTGTAGGTTTGAAATAAATGTCTGCTAGACAAATTGCATGGAAGTTTCATGAAGCCTTCTAATACAACTAGCCTATAAATTTGGGAAGCTATTATAATATTTATTCTAACTAAAAGATTTATCATATTTAAAATCGAAAATTTAAAATGTTTTGCGATTAATAACATAATCACAAAATTAGAAATATTGTAAATATTTATAAGAAACACAGTATTCTAAAAATGAAATGACGACGATTCCGTTTTCAATATCATAATTTAAGTTTCTTGCGAATGAATAATTTTTATAGATTTCATAGCATGATTACATATATTGCTGGCAATAATATTTAAAAAATAAACATTTCCTAAAACTAATGTAATTTAAAACTAATGTAGATGCATTATAAAACTAATGTAGATGTATTATAAAACCAATCCAATGTTTGTTTTAGAAATAATACATATATTTTATAGGCATAATAATAGAATAAAAAAATCATAGTATAACTTATTTTTCAGAAATGTATTCTTATTAAAATTGCAAAATGATTAAATAACAATTTGCTGGAAACATTACGCAAAAAGGTATCACAAAAAGGTTTCTAATAAATTTTTTTGAGAATATATTGAAATATTTATTCAATTAAAAATATAATCATAAAATTCCAAATTGTATGAATATTTATAAAAAAAACATGGTAATTAAGAGGGAATTCTAAAACTGAATCACAGAAGTTTTCATTTTGAAATTAACAATTTAAATTCCATGTGGAAAAAATTTTTGATCGATTTTTATATACTTATAGTATTATGACACGTATTGTTTAACATAATATATTGAAAGCAAGCATTTTGTAAACCTAACATAATCATTTCTTTTATAAACATAATGTAATGACTCCTTTTATAAACGAGAAATAATCAATTATTTTTTAGAAGAACAACTCAATCTCTCATTTTATTCACATAATATAGTAAAATAAAATCATAGAAAAATTCATGTTTCAGAAAAGTATTTCTATATTACTAATAGTTTAAATAGTAATATTTTACATTTTACATTACAATTATAGAACAAGTTAATTATTAATTAATCTAAATTGATTTCACCATTGTATTATTTCAATAATATTATCAATCAATAATATGATTTTTCGAAGGAAAAACACTTTTTAAATGCAATTTCCATAATTTAAGAATAAATTGTAAAACTAAATTTACTTTCAATTAAACAGCAGAAACAGTATCCTATAAACAAATAAAAGTCATTTTACTTTTAAAATTATCTAATTTTCAAATTCAAAATACGTCAGTTATATAATGTAGCCAAATAAGGAATCCACTCTTTACAATAAACATTTTTGCCAGTTTCAAGCTAAATCATTACATATCTTTTTAATTTCATTCTTTTGTTACATAGGAATTTACGAACAAAATAAACAAATATATTTTTCAAAGAAAATCGGTGATGCGGTCATTTGGATTTCCTAACTGCGCTCAGTATTGACGAAGCACTCCTTGATGACGAAATAAGTGCTTCTGCATTTTCGCCAAGCAAACTCACATTTGTATTGAACCATAAGGTGATGACAAAAATAACATAAGCAGACGCCATAAATTTCCCCACGCACTCGAGAGAAGAGTTGCTAGCGTGTTGAGTCAGAACTTGATGTATTTTGCTTGGCTAAGGTTAAAGCTTCTTGATCAATCATGCAAAAAGTAAAGATGTTTCTTCTTGAGGAAAAGAAATGTATTTCGGTAGCTAGTCTTTATTTGTATTTAAATATTCATTTAAATTTCATTTAATGAAATTCTTTTTATAAAAGTTTAGGAAATTATTATATATATATATATATATATATATAATAATTTCCTAAACTTTTATAAAAAGAATTTCATTAAATGAAATTTAAATGAATATTTAAATACAAATAAAGACTAGCTACCGAAATACATTTCTTTTCCTCAAGAAGAAACATCTTTACTTTTTGCATGATTGATCAAGAAGCTTTAACCTTAGCCAAGCAAAATACATCAAGTTCTGACTCAACACGCTAGCAACTCCTCTCGAGTGCGTGGGGAAATTTATGGCGTCTGCTTATGTTATTTTTGTCATCACCTTATGGTTCAATACAAATGTGAGTTTGCTTGGCGAAAATGCAGAAGCACTTATTTCGTCATCAAGGAGTGCTTCGTCAATACTGAGCGCAGTTAGGAAATCCAAATGACCGCATCACCGATTTTCTTTGAGAAATATATTTGTTTATTTTGTTCGTAAATTCCTATGCTGCAAAAGAATGAAATTAAAATGATATGTAATGATTTAGCTTGAAACTTCGGCAAAAATGTTTATTATAAAGACTAGATTCTATATTTAGCTACATTATATAAATGATGTATTTTGAATTTGAAATTCAAATATTTTAAAAAGAAAAATGAATTTTAGTTGTTTATATGATACTGTTTCTACTGTTTAATTGAAAAAAAAATTAGTTTTACAATTTGTTCTTAAATTATAGAAATCGCATTTAAAAAGTGTTTTTCCATCGAAAAATCATATTATTGATTGATAATATTATTGAAATGATATAATATTGAAATAATGTTAGATTAAATAATGACTAATTTGTTCTATAATTGTTATGTAAAATGTAAAATAGTACTATTTAAACTATTACTAATTTTGATAAAAATACTTTTATGAAACAGGAATTTTTCTATGATTTTATTTTTTTATATTATGTTGATAAATTGAAAGATTGAGTTGTTTTTCTAAAACAANACTTACGGTCTCTTTTCTTTATGGTGCTTCTGTGTACGTCACAGCTTCAGGAAAGCATTTCCGACCCCACATTGCTATATGATTTCGAGTCGTCAGGATACCCCCTACCCCTCTTAGAAGTTCTGAAACGCTTAACTGAGACACCCTGTATAAATAAATATATTCATGTTCACTAGGATCAATTGAATGGCTTCATTGCAAATATATTTCATTTATAAAACAAGCTCATTTTTAATAATATATTCGCACTAATTCTTTCAAACAATTGTTACTTTGTCAACATTATATAATTATTTACATGATAACTGCAGTTCTGTACTTAAAAGTGCACTTAGTTTAACTCAACACCAAAAATATTAGCAACTATACACGAAAACTTTTAACAGTATACTGAAACAAGCAAGTTCTGAGATATTGTTTGCAATAATTATTATTATTTACATCTTAATGACTTACCTGTTATTATTTAAACCTCATTAACTACATATTTAATATATAATTTATATATGATTGTTTTTTTAAAAAACACCTTCCATGCATTTAAATTACCGATGACTTTTTCCAAAAATTTAAAACAAAATACAATTGTATTTTACTATATTATTAAATTTTGTTAAAAATTCATGAGAGTTTGTTCACCTTTATTGTAAGTTACGATATTTTCAAAAGAAAAAGATTTTTTTAAAGCAACTAATATTTACCAAACTATTTTCTAAAATGATAACGTTCTACCATAATAAAAAATATAACAAAACAAAGCTCATTATGAACAGTTTGCATACATTGTGTCACATAAGTTTAAGTTTAATGACCAAAATTTTCAAGTTCTGTATTTATAATAAAAAATATATGGAAAACGTATGAAAACTATTATAATGAAATAAACAATTTACTTAGTAGAGAAAATTTAGAAATTTAAAAAAAGTACTCTAATTTATTTAATTGCTTACATAAGCAAAGCAAAAATAATTTTTAACCAAATTCTTTAATATCGAGTGAATTCATTAATGTCTTTTTTATTTAGAAATTAGTTAAACTAATAATAAAAACAGTTTAAATGATAAGAAAGGTCAATACTGAAGAAATGTTTTTGCGAAAAAGAGAATAACAAATTATAAGAAAAAAAAATGAAGTTTATTTTTCTTATTGCTTGTTGCAAAAGTTTTCTGAGGCTTCTTAATGCCGATTTCTTTGATTAGTCTCCTTCCGTTGTGCTTTCTTTGTTACCCAATAATGGACATCACACATATGTTCTAAAATAGTGGAGCAAAAAATAGCTGACAAATATTCTAATAAGATTTATGAAGTTTTAAACAAAATATTTTAAAAACCATTGTTTGCAAAATAATAACACCTCATTTTGAGTCAATAAAGTAATATGAGCCTTGGTGGCTCAGAGAATAAAGCGTTCGCCTCCTAATGAGATAACCGGGCTCAAATCACATGACTGATCGATACAAATTCCGCTCCAAATCCGCACATGATCCTCAGTGGGATAGATCATGGGATAGAGTCCCCTTGCCGTTAGGCTAACCGAGGGAGGTTTTTCGTAATTTTCCTCTCACGTAAAGCAGATGCGGATTAAGTCCAACAAAAAGTACTTGATCTAGGAGTTCCCTTGTTTATGGGATTAGGTTCAAAATTACAAGGTTACGGAGTTGAAAATTGGAAGTCGTTAATTAATAAAATGGGTTGACAGTTCAAAGATTGTATAAGATTTTCATGATAATATAATATAATTTTTATAATAGTATAAACTTAAAGTTGTAAGTTTATAAAGGCTCCTAATAAAGACGTAACTTTATTATATTAGGAGCAATCGATAATATTTTATTATATTAACATTTTATGATGTTAAAAACTTCTATTAATTTTTCCTCTAAAGTTTAAATTCAGCAAAATAAGTGATTTGCAGGTTTGAATTAAGTAACTCAAAAACGTTCTCAGTGTTCATTTTCTTAAATGTAATTTCATTACAGTTAAAATTGAAGAAAATCGATATGGATGAAGTTAAAAAAGTTTTTTTTATGGTAATTGCATGAAAACAAATATGTTTATCCAAAACTTAAAACCAATCGAAAACTCTTTATTTCAGTATTATATTGGAATGATTAGGTCAGAAAGAAACTAATAGAGAATCTAAAATACCGCTCGTTTTAGATCTAAAATTGTGAATGGTTGGAGAACTTGTAGTTTAAAGTATCGAAAGATTCTGCCAAATAAAGTAAATGACAAACATCAGTTTGTTTGTGAAATTTAAATTAATAGGATAAAAGCATATTTAGAATTTTTCCACTCCGTCCCCACCCCTTTCGAAAGTTGAGATCGGCCGGAGAAGAAGGAGAAGGACCTGTTAAAGAATTTACAATTTACCCCTAACTTATCCATGGATCAACATTCCTATCTACTTATTGAGGTAAATTATTGCACAGGAATCTTAAATTTAATGTAATGTAAAATGCCATTTCCTTAGCGTAATGTGCCGGACGGAGTCTTATTTAAAAAAAAACTCTCATCCATGTTAGTGCTTTTCTTTGTTTCATGAATCATTAAATATTTGTGCTTCTCAATATTATTTTACTATTATTCACCCGCCCACTTCGGATTGCGTGGTTTTTATTCCCTTTTGCCGTGGTTTTTATTGCATTTCCATTCCGCGGTATTTATTATGCTTAAGTAACGCTAATTTCACATTTAAACTTTTTAGATTATATACTTTCAAACCAGCCATTCGTCAACCTTAATAAATACAACAACAAAAATTTTTTTAAATAGTATTTTTTTCTATTCTATTATTTTTCAAAATGCTTTATTTATCACTTGCGGAATCGTAACATTTATTCCATATTTTTTACAGTAATACTTATTTACCTAATTGCAGTGATTCCATTATTTTACAGTGAATATTTCTGTAAAAATTAAGGCATATCAGTTTTTCGTTCCGTAAAATATCACTATAAAAATAGTTTTTGCGGTGAAAAGTACCGGGCATCAGGATGACAGTGTTTTTGCCGTAATTTCATCAGAAATTTTTTATCAGAGTACAAGTTGAAAGAGTCAAAATCTTTTTCGCATAGAATTCCTATATTTTTTAATAAATTTTAATACTGCATTTTTTAATAATGTATTTTTTTCTAAAAATAAAAGCGAAAAAATTCTGAACTTTCAAACAATCATTTAGAGGATATTTTTAAAATTATGTTTCTATTAGTTACGGAAACAGGACTTTAATGAAAAATGAAGACCGTACAGCTAAAAAAATTGTTTTTAATCTATTAAGGATGACATGGTGTCACTGAAAAAAGATATGGAAGAATTTTAGTGTCTACCAGGCATTAATTGTCAGAGTAATTAATAATTGTTCCACAATCATATTGAAAATACTAAATTCATGAAATATTATGATAAAATGACTGTGTTTCTAGAAAGCTTCAGGTAAAGCCTTGTTTTTCTCTATTTCCTATTCTTTCTAAATAAAATTTAATGTTAACCTAATGATTTTACGGAAATTTGGAGAGAAATTTGGAAGAATTATAGGGTCTATCTGGCATTAATTGTCAGAGTAATTAATAATTGTTCCACAATCATATTGAAAATACTAAATTTACGAAATATTATGATAAAATGACTGTGATTCTAGAAATCTTTAGGTAAAGCCTTGTTTTTATTTATTTCCTATTCTTTCTAAATAAAATTTAATGTTAACTTAATAATTTTGCTAACATTTTTCTTTAAAGAATGAGAGAAAAATTAATAGGAAACCAACTTTCAAAGATACATTGAAAGGCTATTTGTAAATTCTTGTTTGTATGTATTAATTATCTAAACGTGTCTTCTGTAAATAGTGAAGGTAGTAGAATTACAAGTAATTAAATTAGTCTTATACATGTGTGCCTTAAATAAAGAGAAAAAAATATTTTAATCTCCGAGGATGATATAGTGTCGCTGAAAAAATGATACGTGAGAACCATCAGATATACCTTTGACAAATTTTCATAGTAATTAATGAATGATCTGTCATCATATTCAGAATACCGCATTTATTTAACAGTTGGTCAAATAGATATGCATCTCATAAGCTTCCATTCAAGCCTTGTTTTTGTTTATCTCATATATTCTTAATCAGAACTAACGTTGAATTAATTCATTTCCAATTAAATTGTAAATGCGTGAAAGAATGAAAATTTCGAAACAATTCAACTTTTAAACAAACATTGAAAAGTAATTTTCAAATTTTTGCTTCCATAAATTAACTACACGTTACTTCAGTAAAGAATTGACCCTTATTGTTTGTTATATTCATCAATGATTTTTGTCAACTAAACCTTTTTGGTAAGATAATAACATATGCTGATTATTCCGTAATTTTGTATCCTTGCACTGATTTAAATCAACTAATTTTTCAAATTGAATCTGATTCACGCGTAATTTCACAATGGTTTACAGTAAATGACTTAAATTTATATCAAAATAAAACTAAATGCATTTATTTCAGTTTAAGAAAATCAGAATTTGACTTAAATTTAAGATTTCACTCTCTCTCCTGTAAAAGTACTACAGAAAATTGTCAATGCTACATTCTACAATCTGTAAATAATATCAAATATTTAGGACAATATATTGATTCTAGTTTGAAATGGAAAACACATATTAATAATTTAGTTAAAAAATTGCGTTTCGTTTTAGTTAAATTTTATCACCTTAAGAATAATATTCATTTTAATTTTGTGAAAGCACTCTAGTACTCGCGGTTTTATTCCTTAATTAATTATGGTGCAATAATATATGGCGGTGAATATAAAACTGATTTCCTTCCTATAATCTCAGTTCATAATAAATGCTTCAAGATTATTAATTCTCTAAATATAAATAATTCAAGTATAACTACTACCAATATATATACAAGAATTAATCTATTACCATTTCGCCATAATCTATTTTTTCTTATTTTACTTTATTTACACAACAATAAATTTATATGCAAAATAAAAACCAATGTATCTGCAAGGAGAGCAACTGAAATATATGAGATTCCCCTCTTTTCAAAAGAAATTTCACGAAAACAGTTTTTTTACTTAGCACCTAAATTATATAATGAGCAAAATTATTTATGATTGTAATATCCCCCCTCCTTTCTTTTTCTTAATTTCAACTTTAAACTTATTGTATTACCTTTCTTTGTTGCCTGGACAGGATTTTCCTCTTGGTGACAAGTATATATTTTTTGTATTTATGTGTTTATTTTTGTTCCTAATAAAGTTTCTGTTTGTTTGTTAAAAAAATAAAGCCGTAGAATTGAAAGTAGATTAAAATGTGTAAAACATGTGTATTTTAAATGAAGATAAAACATAGGTTTTTAATCTATTAAGGTGTAACATAATTTCATGAAAGAGCGAACCATTTTGTATACCTCTGACTAATCTTCAAAGTTATTAATATATGCTCAAATCAGCATATTCAGAATATAGCATTTAATAAATAGTTGGTAAAACATACATATATATTACGAGTTTCAGTTCAAAACTTGTTTGCATCTATTTTTTTTATTAGAAGCTAAAGTCGAATTAATTAATTTCCTATAAATTATAAATGAGAAAAAAAAATTAAATAAAAATTTCGAACGAAAAAAATTTCAAACAAACATTGAAAGGCCATTTTTAAACTCCTGTTTCTATTAATTACCTAAACGTGACTTCAGTTAAGGATGAAGGCAGTCGAACTGAAAGCAGATTTAAATGTCTGAGACATGTGTGCCCGAAATGAAGTGAAAACATTGGTTTTAATCTATGATGGTGACATAGTGTCACTGAAAAAACGATAAGAGAGAACCACGGGGTAGACTGTTCACTAATTGTCAGAGTAATGGATTTTATGTGTTTTTCGGAAGTGTCGTCTTTTTCAGAATAAATTGAAAGAGGGACACAGAAAGAAATGTATGTTTTAAGAGTCTCGTTTTTTCTCTTTCTTTTCACATTCTTGATTAAAAAGAAATTCGCTTCTGTAATTCTTTGACTAACATTGTTTAGATAAAAAAAAGTAAATATTAAAAAAAGGAGTTTTGTTTTCGTCTGACAAATTATGTTAAAAATGCTTTTAAATGTATTTTAAATATTTCTGGAAGCTCATTTTTATATTAAAATGCAAATACGAAAAAAAATCAATGAAACAAGGAACATTTCATTCTAATTTTCGCTGTAGTTGAAAGCTGAACACAAATATAATGCTCAGAAATTAGGAAAAATATATTCATGTAATATTGAAGCAATAATAACAAAAATAAAATGTATTTAAATTCCAATTGAATTATATAAATTGAGAGATTAGATTATGTGATTGGACTTTCGAATTCCAAGAAAACAAATAAGTATTTTTGTTTCCATAAACTCAAAACATAATAAATAAACAGATCTGCGAGGAATAATCAAATGGTACAAACATTAAAGTGACAAATAAAATTAATGAGACAATTAAAAGCTCTGTTATCATTCCTAATCAATTTAAACAGTCTGTCTAGAGTTTGAAAATTCTTAATAATTTAATATAATGTTATTTAAGTTTAAAAGCTGTAATTTATGTTAGGTCGTACTTAATTTCATCTGTTTTTATGAAATTCGTTCCAAATATAATCGTTACACTGTTTGAAACTGTGGACTTTGATAAACCCTATTTTCACTCAAATTTTCAGCAAACTTAATATGGTGCCGAGTTTAATCATATTATCTGAATCAAAAAATTTGATTATACGATATTTCATAACTTGAGTTCACTCAGAGAGTAATTAAACGCATTACAAGCGTTGTAACAAAAAAAATTATTATACATTTTGAAAAAAAATAATAAAAGCGTTTAGAAAATGAAGAGAATTTAAATCATGGCAAAACATTAAAAAATCATAAAGATGTTTTATTTGAAATGTTGGAATTGGTAAAACATGAATAATTGCCATACTTTTTCAACATCTTTTTTAGTTCTAGATACAACATGCCCTCTCCTTAGATAGAAGAAGCGTTTCATTTCTTTCATGAACGTTCCATTTTGCTCAATTTCTTATAAGTGGCAATAGGTTAAACTCTCTATTTTTGGTAGGAGAGGGTGTACCGCCTTTTACAGAAAATTTACCACTTTCAGAAAGGACCTTTGACAAATGCACTGTTAGCCAAGTCGCGCTGCGAGAAATCATTTAATTTTAAAATATTTTATGCCACAGGCATACTATACAAAATTAAGAAAATAAGCCATAAAAATTTAGGCACTTTACTACGAGAAAAGATTAGAAGATAACTGTGCCTTATCCTTGAAGTTGCAACAATCAGGATGCTAATTCAAGTACACACTTCAGTACAGTTGATGCACAAATATCTAGAGTCTCTGCGGAAGAACTGTATTTCACTTACATACTATTTGTGCGTAGTCTATCTGACCACTTAGAAATCAAGGAGAAAATACTGTATTTCCTCATTCACATCCTAATTGTGCGTCTTCTATCCCAGTGGTCACCAACCGGAGGGTCACGAACCGGTCCGTAGATCAAATGGTTCCCGACCGATAAAAGGAACTTTAAATTAGTTCCGTTTTATTTACGTGTATTTCTCTCGGGTGAGTACAACTTTCCATGGATGAGAGGTTAACCGGGACTTAAGCGATGTCAAAACACACCGTACCTATACCGCACTTGCAGTTGTATTCTATTTAAAAGTCATGCTTAAATACAATTAAATTAATATATAAACAATCTAATATACAAACAATTAACGTCCCTCCCCCAAGGGCCGTATTAAAATTATCAAACGTTGATCGGTCAGTGGTGATAAAAATTTTGGAGAATGTAAATATACCCCAATACTCTAAAATTCCAGTGAGAATACTGTATTTTCTCATTTGCATCTTAATTGTATATAATTCATCCTAAAATCACAGAAATAATACTGTACTTTCTCATTCACTGTGTAATCTATCCGACCACACTAAAATCACAGCGAAAATATTGTACTTCCTCCTTCACTCCCTTAAATGTACGCAATCTAACTAACTACTCTAAAATCATAGCGAGAACACTGTACTTTTTCATTCACATCCTAACTGTGCTTAATTTATCCGACCACACTAAAATCACAGAGATAATACTGTAATTCCTCATTCACTTCCTAACTGTGCATAATCTATCAGACCACACTAATTCATAAAGAGAATACTGAGCTTTGACATCCTAATGGTGCGTAATGAGCCATCTCTACAAGCTTTACCTGAATATCTACCATGATCAAATAAGTTTCCGAATTTATACTTTGCACATTATAGAAACTCCAGATAAAGTTTATTTGAAAAGCACACGAAATCATTAAGTACATTTTACTTTTCAAAATACATTGATAACCAAAAAGTTAGACGTGAGAAAATTCGAAATAAAAACATTTATTTCCTTATTTCTTAAAAAAATAATAAAAAAATAATGATAATAATAATTAAGAAAAGAAACTTTGCAATGCCAATTTATGTCCTGATGTTTTTTTTATATTTTATGTTTCATTTACACTAAATAAAACTACCTGCTATGTAAACAAAAATATTCTCAAGTATTTAAATATTTTATCATATAAAATGATTTCAGAATAAATTTAAAAAAAAAACTCATAAGAAAAAGCTGACAAAAGTCTTAAAGGCTTAGTACAAATTCACTACTGAAATAAGAAGATTGTTCTCGTGTAGTTCAATTTTAATTAAAATATGACAACATCAAATTGATTTAGAAATCTCTTACATCCGTATTTAATTATAAATGCATTTATTCATTTAAGTATTTGTCATACAGCAACATGAATAAAATATCGCTTAATATAAAATTCATGAATTTTCCCGTTAAATTTAATTAAAATACTGACTTGAATCGATGTTAAATTTGCTCTTACGGTATTCATATGCTTAAAAAAGGATTTGCAATTAATAATTATTTTTGAAAATTGTCTAAACTATTCCTAGTCAAGCATCTAGAATGATAGAAAATTTAACCTTTGTAAGTAAAGTTTTAATATATCTTGATTTATATACCATTTTTTTTAGGAGGAAAAAAAAGTAAACAATCGACAAAGTAAATAATCAATCAATCTGTACAGGTTAACAAAAGGAAAGTAAATAATCAATCCGCATTAATCTTTACCTCGTATTCACGTGGAAAACTGAAATTATGTACCGATACAATTGAAAGAAATGAAATGCTTCGATATTTTTATTATTTTTAGCCTCTCTACTCTATAACTTAACATTTAATTAATCAAAACATTTTTTTTTTAGTAATTCAACTAATCAAGATTAAGTTTAACTATACCAAGTATCAATTCAAAACTTAAAATGAGGATATGGTGTTCTAAACCAATATACCAAAATCGCAATCAATAAAAGTCAAATGATATTCAATCTTGAAGGTGAATTCACACTTTAGAGCAAAATTTGATTTTTCTCTTATCTCAATTACTGCTAAATTCATTTTATTTAATTTTATAGAATCGCATTTCACACGTGTAACTATAAACAAAATAAACATTTGACTACAAATAACTTCAAAATAATAATTCAATAATGTTTTTTTCAAATGCCATTTAGTATTTTTTTTTGTTTAACGTTCGCCAGGCTATTTGAAAAATAAAATAAACACTTACTAAAGAAAGTGCATTCAATTCTAAGGGTTACTTGCATTTAATTTAATAGAGCAAGAAGCTAACAAACATCACTGATGTGATCTTTTAAATAACTAAAAAAAATTATCTTTTAATAATGTGAATACATGATATTTTTGAAATATTTTTCAAAATCAGGATCTTATCTCAAACAATTCTTCACTCATATGTGGCACATACATGCATACACCGAATCAAAGCACTTATTTAATAATTATTGATTATAAAAGTGCATATTGAATTTTTATTTTTTCTTCTGGAATTTTTTTGGATCAATTTTCACAGGCGTAACGCTAATTTTTTAGTGTTCCTGTGCATTTAAAAAAATTATAAAAACTTCACAGTGACGAGAAGGTTTTGACATAAGAATTTAAGAGTTTTCGATATTTATGTTAGCTTGCATTCATTACATTAGCTTGATAGTTACGTTATTAAAAAGGAAAATTTGCCTAAAGAGTTAGAATATTATATTCAAAAATCTTATACTGATTTTGGAATATTTTTATCTGTTTTTATTTTATATTTTATAGTATTTAATACTTGAAATTGTTTAATAATAATTATCTTAAAAAATTTATATTTAATAAAGTGGGGTATAATTTTAAATAATTTATTAGGCCTTAAATATTAATATATAGCTCAAGAGGCAATTTCGTATTTCAAGATAAGTTTCTTATTGTTATTCACATGACATTTCTGGCAATTGACAAACGTTTGATTATATGGTATAGTACAATATCTTACAAAAGGGGAGGGTGGAGTGGAAAATAAAGGAGTAGCTTTATTATATTAGAAATAGCGCTTGATAATTTTAATATCTTCGAAGAAAATTTTCCACCAAAATTGGAAGCCATTTAGTTATATATTGTTGATTAAGTAATTAAGAGCTGCATGATTGTCTTGCTGTTACCGTTTATCCTTATACCGTAAATTTTAAAAAAAAGCAAAGATCTTTATTAAAACTCTAAAAGCATCAAATGCGTTCTACTTAAATACACTTCAAAAACTGCTGTTTATCTGGAAAAAATTAATAAAGAATGTAAAATAACCCTTACAACTGAAATTCAGATTAGTTGGGAGCCTTATACTTTACAAGTTTCAAAAGACACTGCTCATAAGGGTAAATATCCACTAGTAGTTTATTTGTGAAAAATAAATAAAAGGATTTAAAGACATATTTAGAATTTTTCTTTTCCGTCCCTGTACTTTCGACATTTGAGTTTTATCGAGATGTAAAAGAACTCCTAAAATATGTAAATAATCATCGAAAAAAAGATAAAATTTAAACAATTATTATTAAAGATTAGCATAATAACAACATCTAAATTTCAGACATTATTATTATCATTACCATTATTTTGGACAAGAATCCATAATATTTTTAAACTGGTTTCTTAGAACCAATTTTCATTAAACAACCTATTTCACTTACAACTTATTTCGCGCAATAAGTCCACTTATTGCGCTATGAGAGTGATATTCATGTCAAGAGTGACTTGATATTCATGCCAGCCGTTAAACTAGATTGTAATCAACTGGCCACAGCTAGGTATTAGAATAAATCCTTCATTGTAAACAAATTTTCATATAAAATATTCGCATAATAAAAAGTATTTTGTGAAATCTAGCGTATGACATTTTTAAGAGTAAGAATTAACTGTGTGATGTTAACATGAAGAATTGATATTGTTTCAGTCTCGATTCATTAGTTTCATTAGTTTTAATTTAAATACTAAAAATTTCAATATTTCAGTTATATATTTATTTATGAATATAAATATCTATTTATTTTATTCAACGTGTCAATAAATAAATATTGCTTTAAATAAAAATTGTGAGCAACTTCTTTATACTAATCTATTTCTATCCAACGATACGTTAAATTTTTCATTAGTTTTGTAAATTTATGCATAGTAAAATAATTTCAATCACTAAATTATAATCAATATTATGACAGTTTATGTAAATAAATTACAGTTTAAATATAACCAAATATTATAGCAGTTTATGTAAATAAATTACAGTTCAAACTATTGTACAGAATTATTGGTATACATAGTGTGCAAAAGATCAAAATGCAGCTATTAGTAAATTCGATTTCACAGAAATTTTTTTGCAAATTTCAATAAAATTTTGTAGTCTACAATATAAAATTGATTTCCTTCGAAAAATGTAAAAATGTGTATACCTCGCAAATTGAAATTGTTCCGTCTTTATTAAATGAAATGATAAAAATAATAAATTTAGAAAATATATATTATATACACAATGAATATACACTAAACGTTATATTTTGCAAAGAAATTATCTTTGGATAAACGAATTTTATATATGCATGCAAAAATTTTTCAATGTGCCTGAAAAGTTCTTGAGATATGGTGAAATACACTTAAAGTAAAATTAACCTTAAGGGGCTCAAACTTTGGACCGCTCTCCTGACCAAATTATAAAGACCATTCTTCCCAGATTGCTGCTATCCTCTATATTTAGGGTCTGATTTAGAATATCGTCGATGCTAATTAACTATCTTTTTTGACTAACTATCTCCCCATCGATCCATTAAGATTGAGTCCTAGAACGTGAAGTTCCGATCGTTAAATGAAAAAATATTCAGTTTGGCCCGTTTATTTTTTACTCACTGCACAGTGTTTCTCTTTATAATTATTACATAAAATGCGCATCAATAAAGTTGTGTATTTGAAGAAAAAACATTTTAAGAAACTCCAAGAAATCATTAGTATAATAATATGAAAACGCTGAGTATTATTCATCATATTATTGCTTCGCAAAACTGAATGTCATATTAATTCAATTCATTTTCCACATCAATATATGCAAATATATTGATGTGGCCCAGGACATTAATATANTATATATATATATATACTGCTGTCAGACGTCAAACTAGAGTGTAATCAACTGGTTACTGAAAGCTCGGGCAATAGATTAAATCCTTCATCGCAAATAACTTTATATATGAAATTTTAAAAGCATCCTGAAATATAGCATGTCTTGTTTATAAGAATGAAAAATAGGTATGAGCGTTTAGCAGGAAGATTTGCGGCTGTTTTTGTTTCTTTATTGATATATACAATGTGAAAAAATATAAATTAAATTCGTTGAAAAATTAGATTACTCAGAAACTGATTTCACAAAAATTTTGTATTTTGTTACTTTAAATTGCCTTCTTTAAACAGATGTACAATTCTATATTTTTTTGTCTATTTTTGAACAAAATGATAAAAAATAATATATATAGTAAATATATACCAAAAATTTAATGAATATATACTAAAAGTTGCATTTTGCAATGGAATTATCCTTCGATAAACGGATTTTATAATTGTGTTCAAATAATTTTATATTCGCTTAAAAAGTTCTGGAGATATGGTGAAACGCACAAAAGTAAATTAAAATTAAAAGATCTAAACTTTGAACTACTCTTCTGACCAAACAATCGAAAACATACTTCCCAGATTGCGGCTACCCCCTATATTTTGGAGTTCAGAAATCTAAATCCATGTTTATTCAAGGACATGTTTAGTCAAATATTAAAAAAAGAGATGTTTTAGGATCTGATTTCATAATTTAAAATATCATCTTCACATCTATTATATTTGAGATCACCCAATCAAAGCATTTTGATTAAGTCCTAGAATGTAAAAATCTGATCACTAGATCAAAAGTTATTCAGGGTGATCCTTTTATTTTTTGTGCATTGGATAGAGTTAGTTTCTCTTCATGTTTTATCTACAAAAACTGAGCATCAATAAAAATGAGTATTTGAAAAAATAATATGAATAACGCTAAGAAATCATCGTTATAATAAAATGAAGATGATGAGTATCTCTAATTTAGATTACTGCTAGGCAAAACTGAAAATCACATTAATTAAATTTATTTTGCACACCAATGTATGTAAAATAAAAACATCGGAAAACTTTTTATGCTATTCCAGAAATATAATTTAAGCAAATGTGACCTACAAACTCAATACATTGATTTTGAAATACTTTCATAAAAACGTGGAACAAAGGGACAATAAAATAGTTTCGAGCGAAATTCGTTCAAATTTGCATTTTATTCCACAAAAGCAAGTTCCCTAAATAACATTAAATCGAAAATATTGAGTTTTATACGAAAATCATAAACCTAGTTTCCAGCGAAAATACGTAGTTTGGAATAAAAGATACATATCCGCTTTCTTTACGTTTTTCGAAACAGGTTTAAAATCCATTGTAAATAAAATTCTTCTTATATGCATACCAATAATTTACTTTTAAATCTCTGACCTTTCAGAGAATTGAGTACCAAGAATATGGTTAGAACGAGTATCGTGTTAATATAATTTAAATGTCTCTTAATTAATTACAAATTAGTATTTAAATATACTATTACTTAAATTCTGTAATAAATAAAAAAAATTAGGCACAAATCTCGCGAGTTAGATAACTATGAAAGACAAACAAAATATGACAAATTTTAAATTTATTGAATAATTAGTTGTTTCGTTCGTTTTCATTGCTACATAAATTAAGAATTTTAACATAAAAAGACCAGCTCATAACAAAACTAGTTATTTAAAAAGACACAAAAACAAGGTTTGAAATCTATTGTTTATTTAAAGAAGTTTTTTTAAATGCATCTAATTTTGTAACAACTTAGATATATTATTGAGAGCGATTGTTTGCTTCTGAAAGAGCATTAAATTATAATTAAAATATTTCCTTGAAGCGATTGAACTGGGAGAAAGAAATTGATGAAGTATAAATAGGACTAGACTTATTTCACCTGTTCATCCTAAAATACTTTTAAGCTTGTCATCTTAAAATAAAAATTAATCAACTGTAAAGAATATTAAAGATTTCTTTTTTTAAGTAAAGTAGAAATACGTAGTAGAAAAAGAAATGTAGATGGGGTTGCAAATTGAAAGCACATTTAAAATACCATCACTTTTGTTAAATACAAATCCCTATTAGTTATCGCATTTAAGAAAAAACATCATTTTTTAAAAAATATAGCTAACTTTGTTTAAAAGCGTTTATGTTTCCTATTCAGAATTCTGGTATAAAAACAGAATATCTTAAACCAAGTTTTTTTCATTAAAAAAAATTAGATTTTAAAAACTAATAATTTTTCTGAATATTACAATGGGCTAAGAAATCACCAAAAACTTTTATTGCACTGTTAAAATTTTCAATCGAAAATTATGGTAAAATAAAAGGCGGTAGTTTACCCATCCGATTAAACATAAAGTTTAAGGTTAAAAACAGTTTTTACCTTTATAGTTTTGAAACCATTTACAGCAGGTATGGTTAAAAAATCATGAATAGAAAAACTGTAAGGTTTTTAGCCATTTACAGCTGGCATGGTTTCAAAACCATGAAAAAAGAAAGTTAACTGGAAGTAAGAGCTAGGCTATTCGTTAGGTAATGGGCACTAGAGAGTGGGGAATACATTTTTTGGGAATTCAAAACACTGGAAATACTTCATGTGTAGTAGAGAATTATGGAAAGATTGTGGTGTCAATGCTGAGACTGAAAACCCAGTTCTGTTTGACATGAAACTTACAGATTTGCCCTCTCAGGCAACAGTATGTACAGAACTGCAAGGAACTAAAGGACTTCATTATGTGGGCTTAATTGGTGCGATAAAATGTTGGTTGCATAACCGTATTGGGAGAATGCAGTTAAGAAACGTTTTTTTTTTTCATAGTTGGCATTTGGATCATTGTCTTATTTATGGTTATTTTATTCGATTGTTTGAATATGGTAAAATAACAATTAAGTAAAATATTATATAACTCTGAGAAATATCTAACAGTGTCTAATGCATTTCAAACATTCGAAACAATAATTCATTCTTTGAAGATCGTGTAGTAATCTGCAAAATTCATTTTTCTGTCGAACTGTTAGAAAGAAAAGGGGTTATTTTTATTTCTTATTCTCATGGGTTCCTCAAGCGTAAGAAAGGGTTACTAAAAAATTTAACAAAACTGTGTCAAAATAGCTCCAAAATAAATAATAGTGGAATTTAAATATTCAAAATTGAAACAGCCTATACTCATATCTGAGAAAAAGCCATATGAAGGAGTAACTGCGTGAGAGAAATGTCCGTTTGCCACCAGCATGATTCGAACCAAGAACCTCCTCGCTCCCAGAAGAATGTTTTAACCACTACAGTTTTACTCTCGAGCCCAGCGAAAATTAGAAAGCTTTATATGATGGTTGCTGCAATGACACTTCATGATATAAATTTTTTTCGCTTAAAAGTTTTTGAGATATGACGAAATAAGTAGAAGAAAAATTAAAATTATCGATCTTCTGGCTTAGTTATTGGGACCTTATTTTCTAAATTACAACCCTTTGTACCATTGAACTTGGAAAGTAATGTGTCATTGTGGCGGTCGCTATATAAAGCTTCTTTCCTCTCACTGGTCTGGGGTGTACAAACTTTGGTGGTCAGAGCCTCCTTCTACGAACTGGGAAGTCCTTGGTCAAATCCTGTTGACAGCTAGCAAACATCTGCCTCATACATTCATTGTTGATATACATAACTTTAATCATGCTTGCCTGCATTATAAATTAGACTAGAATGTTTACCTTTTAGTTACATAATAGCTTTAATGTATTGCTTTGTCATTAACGTTTAATTTAGTAAAAGCATCTGTGTTGTTTTATCTGGAATGTTTGTTGTCAATAAAATTGTTCGTTGAATTAAAGAAGTTTTATCTTTCTTTTAGTTCAGCATTTTAACAATAATTAGCATTTTTATCAGAAAGAATATCTTGTTTTTCTTGAATATCCGTTAAACTTTTGACGTGCATGTATTAAGGGGACCGAAATGTAATGTCATTTCGGCACATTAAATATTCGTTATTTTTAAAAACCAATTCGTTTTTTCCAACCATTTCGATTATTTTTCGATCCGGCATTGAAAGGTTGTTGCTAACGAGGGTGATTACAATTTATTAAAAATAAAATTTTGATAACAAATATCCAGTGCACCGAAACGACATTACTTTTTGGTCCACTTAATGCTCCTCTTCAATAAAATGCTTAACATTGATCATAACATTTTTCCTAAAATCTTATTAAATATAGAAACTCTTTTTTTTTCCTTTGAAAACTCACAGCATTTTTGGACATGAATTGTTACAGCCTCAAATGCAATTGATAATAATTAATAATACTCAAATCTTACGACATATCGTTTTTATTGAAATCTTACATTTAATTACAAAGGATAACAATTACTGAACATTCTTCATAGCATGCATGCCGTTTGTAGGTTATATACTATTGTGTGCAACGTTTATTAAAGAAATGACCTTATATATTTTTATATTATCGGCTTTTAAGAACAAAGACTGTGAGAACCAATGGCTGAAGATAATGAGAAAAACAAACAGAGAAAAGTGCCTTGTATTGAATTAAAAAACAACACGCAACAAAATAAATTATTTAACATTTAAGATAACGTTGTTTTATCAGCTTCATTCCTACTTTATATATAATATACACACTTTTCTTTCTTTGCCTAATTAGTGTCTACTATTTTCCTTAACAACCTTTTAGAAAAATGTACGAGTTAAAATAAATGACGAGGAGTCGTGCCGGAAGTAATTATCTGTGTTATTTTGACATATTTTTATACAAGAATTCCGTGCATTTTAAATTCAGATAATTTTGTCTTTCTTAGTTTTTACACTTTTAAAATGAATAGATGAGGTATTTTTTTTTCTCATTTTATTCATAAATTGAAATGTCTTTAACATCTGCTTTATAATTAATTGTCTTGTCAAAAGTCTGGACAAAAAATGGATTTAACTGGTGTTTAATCATTTCTTTATTCTCGCCCATTTAACAATAAACTTTTCGGTCTCAGTTCTAATAAAAAAATAAACATCTTCATTTCTTCACTAAATTAATAATATTTTAGTCGTTTATAATCTGAAGTTTCAATTATTGGTGAATTATAAAGTGGTTCAAAAATATATCCTTATAAAAACCTTAAAATAGATTAATCTATACACATCCATCAAATATATATGAAAAGTTTTGAATTATAATTCCCGGCAAAAGGAACGAACAATCAAAAAAAAAATCGGAAATTGGAAGAGTTCTAAATTATATATATATATATATATATATACAGTNATATATATATATCCAACCAGTGTCTATACGAACATTTCATCGACGTTTGAAGCAACATGGACTGTCAGCACGGTGATCATGTCTTCGGCTACCTTTGACGCTGCATCACTGGCAGGAACGCCTCCAATGGTGTGATCAACGACGAACCTGGGTGCAGGAAAGGCATGACGTCGTCTTTTCAGACTAATCCAGTTTCTGTATGCAGCATCATGGTGACCGCATCGTGGAGAGAGCCCATTGGAGGCTTGCATTCGACATCGTTATACTGGTCCATCATCTGGAGTAATGGTATTAGGTGCCATTGAATATACGTTGTACAGTACCCATTGAACAGCAGCCGTTACATTTCTGTGCTAGTGCCAGTTGCTCTGCCCTATCTTCGAGGCTACCATTTCGTTACGCTTCAGCAGGGCAAATTGACCCCATGATACCCGTTCAGCAGGGCATGACCGCCTGTTGCCCGCACAATCCTGACCTTCCTTGACACAGAACATGTTCGCCTGTTGCCCTGATCAAAACGTTCTCTTTCTGATCTGATCTGAAAGATCAATGGTTGACGAACGACTGGCACGCCACCACTCGTCAGTTACTACGTTTGATTAATTGTAGCATTATGTACCCGTCAATGATATCCATTCTCTGTTCGACTCGATGCCCCGGAGAATAACTGCTGTTATTGCTGAAAGGGGAGGCTGCTCTGAGTACTGATTCCTCAGGATCTATACATCCAAATATCCTGAAAATTTAATCACTTGTTCTTCCAACTATATTGTAAGTGCCCAATAAATATCATTCTGTTATTTGCATTTCTTCCTGGTGTTGCAAATACGGCATTCATCAAATACATTTATATGATAAAAACAAGAGTTTTTTTGTTTTGTTTTTATCATATAAATGTATTTGATGAATACCGTATTTTTTTTTTAGTCATTCAGGTGAATGAAAAATATTGTCCTGAAATCTCGGTAACACTCCTATCGTATTGACCTAAATTCTCTCGAACGGAATCCTTTATTAAAAATTTTTTATATCTGATATTTTTCATGTCTGACATTTATAAATATTTTACATATTTTAGTCTTTTAGAAGAAAGTAACATAATGCCTTTAAATCTTTGTATCATTTCTATAATGTTGACAACACATCCCTCTAAGGGAATTCTTCATTAAAGTTATTTTATGCCTAATATTTTTCAGAAATGGCATATTTTACTTTCATTTCTTATTTCTTTTAGCATTGATGATCCTACATTCATATATGAATGTAACATTTTATTTCCATGCAACATTTCTATTGTGTTAGTCAAAGATCTTTCCAAAAGTATCCTTCATTAAAATTATTATATATTTGTTATTTTTCAGAGCTCAAAGAAGAATTTTAATTAATATTGCAATTTTGAAAAAAATATAAATTTACATTGAAATTGAAAAGCAATTATTGCTTAAAAAGTTACGTTTATGAATATTAAAAAAAGAATTCGAATTTATGTCAAATTCAACTTTTCTTAAAATATGTAATGGAATGTAAGAGGGAATGACAGAGTTATCTTATATTTTCTTTTTTTTTCCCTCACATATTACTTTACCAAATGAAATTCAACTCAATATCATAAAAACGTAAGGAATCTTGAATAAGGCACAACAAAAGTAGCTAGTCAAAAATATTTATAAAAATGAAACCAATAGAAAAAAAATTCAAACAATCTCCGCTGGAATAATTGAAGCGAGAAACAGCTCTGATTTTATCCTGAATCATTTTTTATATAAAGCTGGGCAGACTCCATGGTTTTCCAGTGTTTCCAGAATATTCTACACAGAACAAAGAGAGCTTAATTTTCCGGTTTCCGTTTCAAGAATGACAGAGAAATTGAATTTTTATAATCTGAAAAATTGCTTCCTTCTAAAACTGCCGTTTTAAACATAAAAAAGTTTGTTTTCCGTGGAGTAGAAATTTGAATATCTTGAAATTTGTCATTTTCTTAAAATCACTTATTTATTTTACTGTACATAACAAATTTGCAAATAAATTATTGAAGTAAATTTAAATGCTGATATGCACAAAAATCTAACATTTCAAAATTTAAAAACTCTAGTATTTTGAAATTATTAAAAAATGCATATTTTAAAATTAAAGCCGTTACTTCGTCATATCGTTAATGTTGTAGTTGTTGTCTCTTCTATGGCAGTGCTAAATATTTCCAAATGAGAACCAGTTTCTCGACTTTACATATCGCTCATGAATAGTTTGTAAACTTTAAATATGTTTTTGACTTTTGTTTCCAATATCATATATAGTAAGAAGTCAAACGTAAAAATATGTGAAGTATAAGCAAGACCAAAGTCGAATTAAATATGAAATTAGCGTATTTTGTCGCTAAATTGAGTAAAACAATACCGCTGATATCATTCATAATGCGGCACAAAACTAGCCATTGCTTCCAACTACTATTGATATAAATCTTTTATAATTACAATTCATTAAAATTAATTTCATTTTTAATAAATTGCACCATTAGAAACAAGCACAATTATTTATCTACAATTTAAAATTATTTTAGTGACTCTCATTTTCATTAAAACATAATCAAAAACATCGAAGAGTATATTCAGCAATCACGAAGTATAAAACTATCCAAAAATTCACTCGGAATTACAGTTACTCAATGTGCGATTATGTAAATCCTTTGCAATGAAATAATTCTGATAATTTTTATTTTCACTAAAAATATCAAATTCATAAAATTTAAATTGTTATGCATAAAAGTTTGAATTGAAAAAAAAGTTGTGTTATTTCTCAATGCTTCAAAATTGGTCAAATATTTGCTAATAAAAGATTATTAAATATGTAATATTATATTTTTTACAGGAAAAAGCTTTGGAATATTTCAACTGAAAAAGGAAGAAACCCTTTCTAGCGCTATGCATTCAATTTCAAATTATTGCATTGATCTATAAAATATTTGTTTTTGCATTTTTTTTTGCATAACTTATAAAATAATGCATTTAGTAACCATTATGCAATCTGTATCAGTATGTAGTATGTGTTAAATTTTTATATCATAACTCATTCTTATTTAATATAGATTTATCCCAGTCTGAAGTATTATTGCACGTTACAGTTAATATTCCTATTTTGCTGAATTTAAAACTTCCTCAATTTTCAATTTTGCAATTTTTTACTTTTTCTCACATAAATGAATACATTTCTGAAAAGAATATCTACACTTTCGTCAGAAAAACCTCGCAGGAAATGTTAATATTTCGTTATATTTTTAAAATTCTTGAATAATTTCTTATTCCTCAATATAATTTATAAATGTTATAAGTAAATTAATTAAGTAACTCAATTTCAAGTTATTTTTTTTCTGAAATAAAAGTAATCTCTTTAATTACTTGAAGCAGTATAGCAGTATTTTGTTTCAATTAACTTTATTATAAATAGAATAAGATGTCTTTTAACTAAAAATATGATTGATATACTTAAAATGTTAAATCAAATAACATTTTTGAATGGAATTTTCGAATTTTTAAGTTCCAATGAATGTATATTACGCAATATAGCTAATCTAATAACTGAAGTAAATTATCTTTCAATTTAGATAGAATACATTTACTATAGATATTTCCTTTAACTTTTCTAATTAAGTATTTATTTATTTACTTATTCTTGCTGTTTACTATTTCTCATTTATTTTTACGAAAAATAAATTTTTTTATCTAAAAGCTCATACTACCTGCCCCTTTAATTGGTACAACTCAACTTCAGCAAGAATAACATCATATTTCTAAAAATCACTTTTTTAAACCATTAAAACAGGAAGTAAGTAAGAGTAAGTTTAGAGACTCAAATGTATGAAATTATATCCTAAAAGGCAACTTGAAATGTTAAAGCTTAGACATAAATTTACCTAAAATTTGAGATTTCAATTGCTATTTCAGGATGAAAGGACGGCTTAACCTTAACATGAATGGTTTCATTTTAAAAATTCCTCTTCTAAAATTTTTTGTTGCAAAAAAAAGAAGATTTAGTGACGCAAACATATGAGAGTTATTCCTTAAATTTCCATTCTGATGTTGAAATTCGAACACAACAAAAAATGTGAAATATCACCTGCTATTTAAAAATATAATAACTTAATCGCAACAGGTTTTGCACAGAATTTTAAGTTATTTTCTAGAAAATAATGATTTCCACGTAAAAGTAGTTTACGTTAGGCATATTTTTTGAAAGTGGTAAATAAAATGCTCTTTAGAAAATTTAAAAAAAATCCACCAAATTTTTAACTAAGACTCGCGATTTTATCTCAACTTAACTCAAATATATATAATATTATTTGAAGTAATTTTTTTGAAAAAAATTACGAGTATAGAACATAATTTTATGCAATAACTCTTGTAAAACTATTAATGTCTAAATTGAATATTTTCTACACAAATTTATACAATTACTTTAATTGTCGTTTTAATGAAAAAACAAATTAGGATTCTCAACTTAAAACTTAAAATTTAAAAATTTTATTCAAGTCATCCTTTAAAATTGCGCTATTAAGCGGCATAACTGTTTCTGAAAATGATTTTTCAAATGTCTAAAACAAATGGATTTCTCAATGATAATGCATGAAACTAATTTTGACTTCGCTCACTTACATTCTTTACTAGAAATTTTAACTATTATTTTCAGAANGAAATATCACCTGCTATTTAAAAATATAATAACTTAATCGCAACAGGTTTTGCACAGCATTTTAAGTTATTTTCTAGAAAATAATGATTTTCACGTAAAAGTAGTTTACGTTAGACAAATTTTTTGAAAGTGGTAAATAAAATGCTCGTTTGAAAATTTTAAAAAAAATCCACCAGATTTTTAACTAAGACTCGCGATTTTATCTCAACTTAGTTCAAATATATATAATATTATTTGAAGTAATTTTTTTGAAAAAAATTGCGAAAATAGAACATAATTTTATGCAATAACTCTTGTAAAACTATTAATGTCTAAATTGGATATTTTCTACACAAATTAAAATACTTTAATTGTCGTTTTAATGAAAAAACAAATTAGGATTCTCAACTTAAAACTTAAAATTTTAAAATCTTATTCAAGTCATCCTTTAAAATTGCGCTATATAGCTGCATAACTGTTTCTTAAAATGATTTTTCAAATGTCTAAAACAAATGGATTTCTCAATGATAATGCATGAAATAAATTTTGACTTCGCTCACTTACATTCTTTACTAGAAATTTTGACTATTATTTTCAGAAAGAGTTGCAAGTGTAATGCACTTTTATAAAGTTTGATTTGTGTGGAAACTTGATTCTTTACACAATTCTTTTTGTTTTGTTTTATATGATTATAAGGTAATGAATTATAACTTATTTCAATAAGATAAAAAACGACCAGATGTAAGTAATATGTTTGTTTCAATATGCATTTTAGAACAAATTTAAAATAATTATTATATTATATTTTTAAGCAATAATCCAACTTTGTTATATTAGAAATGCTAATCTTATATCCACATGGAACAAAAATTAATATAGATTTTCTAATTACATTGAAATTCCATTAGTTTCGATTATAACAATCATTTTGTTATCTGACTTAACACAAGACCAATAATTCAACTGTATTAAATTCCCCTTTTAAAATCAATTGATCTGTTCAGAAATTGAGTAGCTTAAGAGATAAAATCTAACTAATAAATAGTTATTTCTTAGCCTTCGAGGCATTTCTTAGGCTTAAAAATAATGAATTGAACACTAGATGGAATTGGATAACGAGAAAGTACTTTCTTAGATCTTTTGCATTGATTATAAATATCTAAATGCCAAAAGTTCTCGTTTTTCAGAAAGTTTTGGCAGTTTAAGGAAGGATAAAGACTCTTTATTGTAAAAAGAAGTTTTTATTTAACCAATAAAAATCAATTTGGGTATTGTCATCGAGTATTTTAATTGTAAAATCAATTATAACTGGAATGATTTGAAAGAGGATAAGTTGAAATTAGTGTTAGAAATGCCTCAATTTGAAGTTATTTATTAGGTTTCGCATTGGAAAATAATTAAAGTGAGCTTTATTTTTTTTTGTTATCTTAAACGCAATGTATAAAGAGGATTTGAATTGAAATCGTAAACTTGATAATAACATGGTTTGTTTAAAACAATATTTCTTTTCATTTATATACTTTCATAGATAGTTCAATGATAAAAATAATTATTTAAAAGTTGATTAGGAATATATGCATACTCTTCCATGCATTACAACAAATCTTTTAACGTTTCGTATAATATTCATCATAGATCTTCTTGATATCTGTCTAAAAACGTACATTAGGTGAGAAAGAAAAAGCATGATTTTTTAATTAAAAACAATGATCACTGAGGAAATATGAATCATTTCATACAGATTGGCTTAAATTTTTGCTAAACGATTTTTTTTTTCGTCAAACATATGGTGATATGTATACTTCAAGTTCTGCTTATTTAAAAAAGCAGATTGATTTATCATCAAAACAAGAAACTTTTATGTATACTACACTGTTAGATATTTCTGGAAAAAAATGGTTAAATAACAATTTGTTAAACTGTTATTTTACCATATTTAATCAAAACAGACAAATGACCATAAATAAAATGGTAATCAAACTGTTAAGTTTGAGAAAAACTTTTTATTAACTGCTTTCAGCAAATTATGGTTAAATAAACAGAATTTTATAGCACCAACTAGAACGACCTAATGCAGCTACTTAGTTCTTTGCAGATGCGTACATATCCTAGCCGAGCGGGCTTATCTGTGAATCTCATGGCCGGCAGAACTAGAGTTCGAGTCCCCATCAACGCGTGAAGAATTTCCAGTGTCCGACACTCTCCAATGCTCATTATCTTACGAAAAGCCGAGCTTCTATGTCTAGTTAAATAATAATAATGATTTTTTTTTTTACATTTTTGAAAAATGCTGGCTGTAAATGGTTAAAAAGCCGTATAATTTAGTATTCATGGTTTTATAAATGGTTTCAAAGCCATAAAGGCAAAAAATGTTCTTTACCGAAAACTTTACGGTTTATCGGATGAACAGTCAGCTGCCAATTATTTTACCATAATTTTAGAATGAGAATTTTAACAGTGTAGGTTATTCCATACAGCAGTTACAAACTTGCAGGAGAGATGGGGTGCAACATAGCTACATAAGACCGGAAATGTCATCATACACCAATATGAAGAATTTACACGTGACCTAGCTGTTTGTGCGCATTCTCGCTGGTACTTTTCATCCTCCAAATGACCATAAGTTTTTATTTTGAAGTAATATTGTCGAAAACTAAATGCAAATAGGCCAAGGCAGCATGTATCGTAATTTAATTATTCGCAATTAAATTGGCGAGTTCTGCAAGCCAATTGCAGAATGAAAGAACTGTGATAACTACTACTAAATCTGCGCCATTTTTGACAACACTTACTTAAAAACACAAGATTATCATAAATTTAAGGAAATTTAGATAAGTAAAATAAACCGTTCCAAGTCTTGAAAAAACGACCATAAATGACGTACAATGATATTTCAGACCATTTTCTACTTCACCTATAAGTTTGGTAATCACAGTGTTGAATTTCCTTGTAAAAAATGGAATAGATTCCTTGTAAATTTTCAATGCATTTTACAACCTCTAAAAATATTTTTTTTCTTTTTACGCAATTACTAATTACATTACTAATTCATTATAAAACCATTTTCTTTCAATACAAATATATACTATGATATTGTTTTATTATTTTCAATGCTAGAACTTATTATGAAATTATTAAATTATGAACATGTAAAACATTTTATATTATATCAAACATTTTTTTTTAAATATCAAACCGTATATGAATAGCTCTAATATATTTATAATACTCTGCTTAAACTTCAATTCCAGTTGCAAATATTTTCAATATTTATAGTTTGAATATCTGTAGAAATTTTTGTCTCCAAATAGTACTTTTTTGAAGGAGTTCTTCACCCTCATTCATTTTTTTAGCATGAAATGTCATACTCAGAATAACAAATCTGATATTTCTCCTACATGTGTGATTCAGACAAGAAAAAAAAATTAAGCGATCATTAAATCAAATATTATCCTTTTTTTTAAATTCAGCTGTTCTCTTAGGATTCAAATAGTCGGTAACAACATAAAATTGTTTCACATAATTCTCACCAAGCCAATAAAATTTCGAAGAAAATTTTTGGTAGTCTACTATTACATTTAAAAAAAGAAATTGTCGATGTCTGTATGTCTTAATCTAACGCTATCTTAAAGTCGCAACCCAATGTATTGGAGAATCTCAACCCAGGTAGCGTTAAAAATGCGTATAACTCACGTTTAGTTTTACTAAGCATTCGTAAAATTAACTCAAAAATGAAACGTTGAATTAAAGCAAAAAAATGGTTTCACAAAAAACGTAAAATTCACGTAAAACTATGCATAAATAAATTCGCTTCTTTTACGACTATTTTTGCCAACCACTTTTTCTAGGTAAGAATGGGTACGTTATTTTACATAATATTTGCGTCGACAATACATCAAAATGTACCGAAGTTGAAACGTCAATTTATACAAACAAGTTGTTATTCTAAGAAACAGAAAATTTGTGTAAATAAATGCGAGCTGACATCTACTTGATTTAAATGGAAAATTTGCTTCGTCCATATTACGTAAAATACATAATAATAATAAATATTCTTCCGTCAAACTTTCGTTAAATATACGAAAGCAATCTTACAGAAGAGTTGTCGGTAAAATCGATTCCGTTTATATTACGTAAAATGTACGTATAAAGCGTATTGACATTACCAATTTCATAAGCATTTATGTTTAATTTACGTGTCATAGAAACATGAAAAGCTATTTCTGAATTTCCTATGAATTGGAAATAAATTTCTATATTTTTGTCTAAGTTCATGAAATTTAATATCCTGCTTGCATACATCAATCATGTTGTTTATTTATTCTTTAATAGAAATCATGACAATTGTGAAACTGTTTGTAATGTTTTGCATATTATTGAAAGCATAATATTTTGCAAATGCTATTCATCTTAATCATGAAAATTTTTGCAATATCGTTTAAAGTATTTCAGACATGAGATTCGTTTAAGGAATTTCCTTTCTAATTTCAAAACGAATGGCTTAAAACTAATCATTTGACTAATTGATCCGCTTAAAGTAATTAAAACTGAAAATCCATTAGTGGCCAATGCTCTACATCAATGCCAATTAGAGGTCTAATGATGCTCCGTGCTAATCACAAATTACTCGTAGTTCAAGCTAAATCTTGCGAAAACTAAATGACAAGTAATTTTCTAACCTTCAGAGCTATGAAAAATTTATTATTATTGACAATCATGACCTTCTGTAGGTAGTTTCAATAGCAATTAAGTACTCGGACTGACACAAATTAAATTGAAGCTAGTGTATTTAAGCTAGATTTCTCCAATCATTTCAAATCGATAATAGAAACTGTTATCTATAGCCAGTACTTTATTGTTTTAAAGTATCTTAATATCACTCAATGCATAAATATCTTCTTGAAAATGGCCATAATATAAGCGGAAATTAAAGAGTAAAATGAGCTGCTTTTGTTAGTACAACATATACTTTCTAAATGAGACATTAAATTCTTAATCACTTGTTAGGAACTCTGAAGTATCCATAATATTGGCATGATAACCGTGGTGTTAAAATTTGATTAATCGCGTGAATTGTTTTTCATCAAACGCCTCATAAAGCAACCTAGCATTTCAAGGCTATAGGATCACTTTAGCTGAAAAACATAAGACACTCCTCTATTACTAAATCTCACGGAAAGAATCTTTTCATACTCTACATATGATTGAGAGTTAGAATTATTTTGAATTCTTACTCTTATACAGAGAAAAAAGTGCGGTAAAAACTAAACTATAAAATATAATAAAATTTACCTTCTTTCTTGCTATTAGGGAACAGCAATAGCTCGTTAATTTATAAATTGTAATGCTTGGTAAAATTAAATTTGATAATGACTTTGGTAAAATTAACAAAAAAATTTCATTTTATAATATGTGATAAAATTTGGTTAATGCTGTAAAGTATGGTAATTTTATCATGATAGCTTAAAGTACGCCGTAAAACCCATTCAAACGGTTTAACTTAATTTATCCCTTTTATATTTATTTATAATATGCGTGGTAGTAAGAACTATAATTTTGAGAATCACAATTTCCAATAAACAGTTTCCTCATGAACAGAAAAAAGACCAAATAAATGGTTTAAATGCCGTATATTTAGTTTTACTTGACCGGAATTATGTTTCTTTTTATTAAAAATTTTAATACCATGCAGTACGGTAAATTTACCAGATTTTTTTTCTCCGAGAAGGAAACAGCGCAATACTATCCCACTAGAGGATAAATGTTATTGCATCGTGCTGTAGATGGCAGCCACAATCATCTACCCTTTATGTTACCTATAGTACAAACTATTAGCATAATATTGATATAATTAATATATTTAATACAAGTTTAACATTAAATCGCAGAGTTATTATCTCAGAAACACTAAAAAGAAAAATAATTAATATTTTCATCTTTCAAAAATTATTCCGAATCTCCAAGAAACTTTTTATTACTTCCTAAATTGTTTAAGTATTACTCTCTAAAATATATAAGTATATTTAACTACAACACTTTATCGTAAACATTTCATATACACATTAAAACACTAAGAGCCATGTAAAAACGATTCACTTGGCACTCAGTGTTATGATGAAGACAAATTTTGCTATCTCCTTCAACTATTATAAAGAAAGCTTAATTGGTCAAAAGTTAAACAAATTTTTAATTAAAAGTCATTGTTATATGCCTCGTTAATTTTTATGACAATCACTTTTGAATATAACCTATCTTATTTATATTTCAATAAATACCTTTATGCTGCCATGCAATTGAAAAAACAGCGTAAGTGCTTCACAATAGATTTCGAGTAAAGCAGCCAGCTTGAAATCCATTTTATCGTTTTCTTGATGTTATCAACGCTAAAACAGAATTTTAGAAAGCTAGTACAAAATTTATTTTGAAAAAAAATTGTTTTACAATTCAGTTTTGATATTATTATGCTTATAACTCAAGTAAAATGCATGAAAAAAATTAAATAATTAAAAAAATTAGTACATCGTTAGAATTTTGCTCTCACATAAAATGGTACTACAATTTCACTTACATTTAAATATATACTCAAAAGTATCAAAATTGAACTTCTTCAGGTGTAAAATGAGTATTGTTCACGGAAAAAAATTATAGTAAAACTATCGGTCTGTATGGAAATTAAATTTCTGGTTAAGAAATAAACATCCGTTTTGCTTATAAAATCGAAATATATGCGTTTTAAACCATTCATTTCATAATTTTTTCATTTATAGTGTAACGATATACCGATAACTCTGATTTTTAAAATTATCGTTCATATTACCACACATTTTGTAAAAAATACAAAACTGAAAGTTCATTTAACCAAATACCTTGATAAAATTACCAAATACATTGATTTATTGTCTATTGTTATTTTCATCAAAATCAAGTAAAAACAACGTTTTTTTATTCTTGAAATAAACTAAATATATTCTATCATTATTATTAAGCACGTGCTATGGATAAATATATTTTAAACATAAACTAAATATTGCAATACCAATATATAGCAATATAGCAAACTAAAAGTGCTAGAATTATCAAATAAAAAAAATGCAATAATGATCTGTTTCACCAAGCGGTTCGGAATTTTAAAACTTATTTTTATGGCATTTTTGTTTTCCTTATTTTAAACTTGAACATATCATTANAAACTAAAAGTGCTAGAATTATCAATATATATATATATTAAAAAAATAAAATATAGCAGATAAGTACTGAAACAAAATTTAAGCTATATTTGCATTACGTAAAAAAATAGGTAAAAAAATAGGTAAAAAATAGGTTAAAAAATTATGTACATTTAAAAATGATAAGCAGTAAAAAACTGTATGCATTTTCTGCATTAATTTAATGAAATTAAAATTGTTTCTTAATTATATAAAAGGGGGTACCTTTTAATCTTTCAGAAAAATAATTTTTCTTCTAGGAACATGGAATTAGTAAACTTTTTTAACCCGGTACATCTTCATTTGGATAAAATACTCCTTGAAAAAATTTTTAAAAGAAATATTTTTTTGTTTTCTATACCATGCTGTTTTACGAAGAAAAAAAAATACAGAAAATATTTTTGTTTGATATTAAATAGCATTTATCGATTTTATTTAACACATTTAAGTGCAGTAAAAAGAAACTGAGACTTAATATACTGATTTCCTTTGCTTTCGAGCCGAATACTTTCTTTGCGTCCCTCTGCTGCCATCTGTTGAGTTCAGAATTTAGTGAATTTGATAGGATATAATTTATATTTTAATATTCACCTATTAGCTAGTTTTATTGTTAATGAAAAATCTAATTAGAAGTTTCAAGATTTACATTTAATCTAAGAAATTTAAATTTTATTTTTAATAAGTATATAACGTACAAATTATAAATTAGTATTCATATAATTAAATAGTCTAATTAGCTATGAAATATTTTAATTCCTATATATTTCAAACATATATGTGCTTAAATATTATGTACAATAATAGGACGTATTATTTTGAAATTTATAATGAAAGTATAAAATTCATTTTACGAAAAATGAAAATCGCTTCCTGCAAACCCTGTGTGGATCGAGTGAAAGGGGCTTTTTCCTTTTGTAACTCTTCCTGCACGTAACCATACGTCACAAGTTCTTGACCACAAACTCAACTGGGTTTCTACTTTCATACATTCTAAATAGCATGAACCGGGAGGACCTCAAAACGGGTAGAAATATTAGGATTAAAAGAAGATGCCATCTTGAAATGTATTATGCCTTATATTTGAATTTGCTTTCGCGGAATTTCAAAGGGAAATAACAATACTTTGCGCATGCCGATAGGAATCTTTAGATACTGGCAGTGGGCATTATGAAGCTTACGAGCATGTTAAAACTTTGAAAGTTAGGTTGATCATTTCGCTCATGGGCTACAATAGTGGCACAAATCAAAATACACGAGTTTCAAACTAAGAACAGGTGTAAATAGGAAAATACACATTCTTTCAGCAGCAATACTTGCACAACTTGCATAGTTCAACTTGAAGGTAATCTTCGTTCAAGCAAACGAAAGCATTTCTTTTGCATTTTGCTTAGCAATGAGAACTTTAAACACACATATCTCAAAACTTGATTTTTTGAGTTATGCCGCTAATGAAGCCCATGAGCGATTTGTTCTTGGTTAGAAATATGTGCCAGGTTACATATGTAACCCTAAGCTACAATATTTTTTTCCACAAAAATCATAGTGCTAAATACATTTGACTGAGAGCTATTAAAAAACTCTTAATGTTTTTCTTTTACATTCGGAAACACAAATTTTCTTAAACTTGTGTAAGAATCGTAAGCTTAGTTCTCTTTATTTCGGAGAACGACGCATGCCACCTGTCTGAGCAGCACTTTCGTTTTTGAACGAATTGCACAAAAATAGGTTAATTATTGAATCGCCTTCAAAAACCGATTGCTCTTTCAATTCTCGTGCTATAAAAAAGATGAATGAAACTAACTATAGTAACTAGATATAGATCACATTTCTGATCATCAATTGCCATTATTTTTTTGATAAATAAGTTAAACAATTTGAATACTATAGTACTGTACTTTATCAATTGTATAAGATGTGGAACCTTTAATTGGCATTTCCATTGGTAGCTTTTACTTTAAAATTAAATTTTACTGCTTAACTACAAAAAAACAAAATTTGGTTTTTGCTTTAGGATGATTATTGGAAGCAGGATGTTGTCACATGTGTAACCCATGCTTGAGGAAAGTCTTACATTCCTTCACAGACGCAGGCAAATCTGGAGGGGGGGGGGAAAGATTTCGTGATTTTATATCCAGTTCGTATAGTTCAGTTCATATTATTATATTCTAAATCTGTACAGTAAGCATCAATAAAATGTTTTTATTCAAAATTTACTGTATTTCTTTTATTAAACTTCTATAAACGCATCACATTTTTGTACTTTAGAAGAAATTTACCCATTAAAACTATAAACACTCCAAAAGTGTAAGGAAATCAACAATACAATCTTTTATAAGAAATATGTTTGTATATAAATCTGTTTATAAATATACAATACATTTGATTAAATGATAGGATGATGTCTGTTTTATAATAATCTCATCATGCTTCTCTATTTTTCAATAAAAAAGGAATCTATATATCATTTATACCGGAAAGTTTCACAGTATCATTAACTAAGACAAATTACGCACCCGACTCACACCGACCATCAGTTGTAAACCGATACGTGGTTAAAGTCCTCTTGCCGTTAGGTTTTCTTCTCCATGTAACGCAAATGCGGATGAGTTCCACTAAAAATTTCTCTCCCATGGCAACTTTCTCAAAATACTTGATCCCTTGTCTTTTTAATTTGGTCAAAGTTAGAAGGCTGTGGATTTGAACATCGGCAGTCGTAAACACAAAATAAGGTCGACTATTCAACGGCGGTTAAGAAATGAAAGAAAAGAAAATCTTATAATGGAAGAAATTTTTTTAGCCAGCATAAGAAAATCAGTATAAACGAAATGACCATCTATAATATTAAAATAAATAGATCCGTGAATGCATACCGTTTTTAATTAAATCTTAAAAAGAAGAAAAATCTCTTAAATTCCATTTATGTGACTGCCTTTTTCCTTATTACATTCTTAGAAATAGTTCTGTTTCAGAAAATATTACAATATTACTATTTGAAGATGTACTTAAAGCACAAAAGTGAATTTATTTAATAAAATTTTCTTATCCATCTTAAAGTTCCTAAGTGTATTGATTCAAACAAATTCCCAAGAAACAATTTGGCAAATTGCATCCATTTAAATTGTGATTGAAAATGTTTCAAGCAATTGCTTTCCGTCAGTATAAATATATTTATTGTTTTTCAAACCCTTACCGCTTCCAAACAAATGATTTCCAATTTCATTTTCTTTACTTCGGAATAGAAATAATTTTAAATAGGCGCGTTACAAAATAAATAATATATTTCAATTGTGAAAACAGAAAATAAAAGATAAGAAATTGGGACAATTTTTCCTGAAGATATAAAAGAAAAATAAGCAAAAAATAGCTCCTTAAATAGCTCCGTAAAGCAATAAAAGTTCACTTCTCTCTCTCAAACAGTGTTTAAAGTAGTTTACATTACATTGTGACAAATGAGACACCTTTTTACTGCTCTTTATAGGACAACATGATTGATCACGTGTGTCTCGCCGTTACCGATAAGACGAAAAGCTTTAACCGATAACTGAAATAATGCTTGAAAAAACTCTAAGAGGAGGAAAAAAAGTGATTTATAAATTGATTTTCATTTGATATCACTCTAAATTGGTTTTAGTTTGGTTACATTCATTTGATCCTTAAAAATGTATTTCTCATTACCCAAGTATTTATTTTTTTTAAAAAAATGTGGTATTGACTTGAGTTATTTTAGTGAATTATTTACAAATTGTTTTTCTTAAAAAAATACTTCAAAACAGTATAGCTTTTTAAAAATAATAAAAGTCATTACAATAGGTTGCATTAATTTTTAAAGCTGACTTTCAGAAAAACATTTTACAAATAAGCAAAAGTTTTTTTTTTTTGTTTTGTTTAATCAATTTAACGAACTATAACAGTGAAAAGTGCTAGTTTGAAATAAACGAAAGTACTTGATGAGATAAACTTGAAGGAAAAACTGCAATTAAATTAATACCTGAATTTAAAATTGATAGTTAAAAATGTTTCGATCAAGTAATAAAACAAATTATTCCTTTATATTAGCAAATTACAATGAAAGAAACACACCACCATAAAAAATCCTAAAATTTTCAAACAAATTATGAATTTTGAAGAATTTCAGTTTTTGAAAGAACCGAAGAAAAAATTTCTAGATTTTGTTACAAAATTAACATGTTTATATTTCTAATAAAGTGAAACAAAATGTACTAATACTTGTGCATCTTTCACGTATGTCTACGAGATATAATTTTTTCTAACTTCAGAATTTCTTAGTTTTTATTAAAATTATTTAGTCTAAACAAAAAGAAATTTTTAAATTTATTTCCGTCTTTATATTGTATTTTTCTTAAAGTTAAATTCTTTTTCATGAAAAAATCCTAAAGTTCAACACAGAATGAAATTTTAAACATAAAATCTACAGCTGAAATTATTCGCTCAGATAGAGGAATAATCGTTAATTCATTAAGTTCTTATTTATTGCTAAATTAATTAAATAATTTAACAAGAGGAAAATTTAAATAAAATTCATAAGATTTCTAATATAAACCTCTTATTATTCGGGACACAAAGGTTTTTCAATCTGAATTATTTTTGCAGTTAATTTTTTAACTGCAAAAAAAGTTTGCTGAGCGGAAATAATTATCATTGCTTGATGACAAATAAATATCACTTTTTATTAATTTCTGCCGTATTATTAACTCATTTAAAAATATTTCAGGCTAAAGAAAAGTAGTTTGGAAGGAATAATATTAAACATATGCGTGGAAGAGAAAATTCTGGTAAAATTACCATACTGTATATTAATAGCATTCTGTACTGTTAAAATTACCATACTGTATAGTAATTAAAAATCCATTTCCGGTTAAAAAAGTTAAAATAAATGGTATATAAAACAGTCATTCAGTAATTTTTGTTCACATGGTAGCGTTTTACCGGAAATTCTTTTTTTAAAGATCTCAGATTTACCACATTTGATAAACTTTATCACATTTAATGCCATAGTTTATTGTTATTTTTTCCAAAATCATAAAAATCATACCCAAAGAGCTTCGTTAAAAATTTTCAAGCTTTTGGGTGTTTCCATGTAGACAGAAACACAATAAAATTTCACACTTTCTTCAAATTTGGGCGTCATTCTTTTTCTAAGTCTACAAATAAAGGCAGCCGACATGCAGATACTATCTACATTTAATTAAGTTACATGTTATAAATTATAGGCTAAAGCAGCAAGGCACTCGAATAAGTTTAAGAAAAATTCGTCTAATCAACTCAATTCATACGAGGACAAACATCAAATTTAAACTGAAATTATTATAATTTTCTGTTTAAAGATGCTTCAACAGAAAGTGTCATTCTAAAATACATTAATTAAATGCAAAGAAGCAGATTTTTGGAAATGCAGTATTCCTCGGAGGAAAGAAATCAAATCTTCTTGCTTCGTCAATTTTCGTTAATGCATGTTTTACAATAAAACGTAAACATTTAAATACGTTTTATGAAAAATAAATCATTCCTATCTCACCAATTATTGGCATTAATGCAATTATTTTAAAACTAACGTATGTTTCTCTTTGGTAGTAAATTCCTGTAAAAGTTATTTTCAGTAGAAAACATATTATTCCATTTTAAAGTTACTTAGATTCATTATTCATATTTTGAAACATGGGGTATATGATATCAAACGAAATTTGAGCTTCAAATTTCAAAAACATAAATTTTAAGTAACATGAAAAATTAAATTCGAAAATATTTTAAGCATTAGCTTTAAGTCAGTAATTAATGATAATCTACGTCATGACGTAAAATATATATTAAATACTACAGTTTTAAAATGTGTGAAATGATTATTTTACGAAATATATCTTCTTTTTTTTTAATTTACTCTATTGAACTTACTTAATTTGCGAAATATTTTACTACTTTTGTGTCGCATAAAATCATACTAATCGTACTAATAGATATGTTTTTAAAGATTGATTAAAATATTTCTTTTAATTTTAAAAATATTTATTTTATTTTATTTCAGCTAAAAGTTATCGATTGAACGTACTTAAACTTACCTAAATATTTAACATCTATTAATTTAAACAAAACAAAATACTTCAAAACACAAGTCACGTAAGTACTTTGTCCATTAAGTTGATACAAATTTATTATAAATTGTACCATTTCATTTCAAGGAAAAATAATCCAAGTTAAGTCAAATTACATTTCACAATTTAAAAATGCATTTAAAATTAATTATAAAGTATTTCGTACAAAATGACAAAAATAAATTTTCGAGGATAATATCAAATTGTATCAAAAATATAAGACTGAGAGATAGATATCAAATATTATCTAGTATTATTATAATCTTTCCATATGTATCAACAGAAAATTTCTCGGAAATTATATTAACAATTTGAAAAGAGCCAGATATAGGCGATGAAATATCTTTCCAAATGCGGAAATCAAATCTTCTTTTTCCATCAATTTCTGATAATGTATGTTTAAGAATGATACGTGAAAAAGAAAATTTGTAATATAATTTAAGTCAGTCTTTTTTCACAAAACAATGTTGATGCAATTATTCTATAACTAATGTGTATTTTTCTTCAGAATTTGACTTACGTATAAGGTATTTTCTGTTTAAAATACATATTTTCTTTCTAAACTCTTTCAATAAAACATTCATCAGTTAAAATTCATCGTTTGAATTCTAAGTATTTAATAGAAACTCAATAGCAATATTTTTCAATTTATAAGCGATAAATAAAAATTTCAAGCATTTAGATGAACGAAGCATTTCGAGTACGTAATACTTCAAATATTTTATTTCAAACTTCTAATCTTCAACAATTTTTCTTTTGATTTTCCAATGTATATTTATACAATAAATAATTTTTATTTTATGTTAAGATATTAATTCATATGGAAAAATGAAATTTACTTCTGCAAACTTGTTTTTCTTCATAAAAGATGTTTCTATCACTTAAAGTTTTGAAATAAATTCCTTTTTGTAATAAAATTACAATAGAAATTGTAATTCGTTTCGTAATCTCTTTGTAACAGGAATCCCTTTTGTAATGAGAATTGTAATGAATTTCCGTTTGTCACCTGGAATGCAAATAGTGATTATTGAGAATGTAAACCAGGTTCCTTGAATTGTAACTTATTGCGCTGAATTGTTCAATTTATAAGGATTGTTTATAGATTTCCATTGCACTGAGAAAAAATATGGTAAAAACTACCAGAATATGGAAAAATCTACCTTTTTCTGGTACTTTACTCCTAAAAAATTTCTATCTCCAAAATGCTCGGTAATTTTTTCTGAAGTGCTTCGGTAATAAGGATTTTGGAGAAATTAACAATAAAATATTGTTTTATAACATGGGATAAAATTTGATAAATGTGGAAAGAATTTATAATCTTGTCATGATACCTTAGAGTTTGGCATAAAATTTTTTTATTTATTTTTCAGTTTTGTATTTTTTACTAAATGTGTAGTGAAAAGAACTATAATTTTGTAAACCACATAATGGACAAAATTGCCAAATGAATAGATTAAATACCTTAGATTTTGGTTTTATTTGTCAGAATTATGGTTGTTTGTACCAAAACTGACGCTACCGTACTTTATGTTTAAAAACAGTATTATAATTTTACCATAATTTTTTTCTCGCTACACAGTGTTAAAAAGTTCAATTGCAGCATATAATGCTGACCTTAATATGGTACCTCAGCAACCTCAATATAGTGTCACGTTAAACTTACTGTGATACTACTTAAACTAGGATTATTCTACTGTGGTTAAACTAGAAAAGAAACACAGAGCTGTTTAACACCATATTAATATTGCAGAGAATTTTGAAAGCATTACGGTTCAAAGTACTGATATCATGGTTTAGCAATGAACTGATTTCTCAGAGAGTGTAGTTTAACTCAATGGAAATTTTGCATGGAACTCAGAAGTATGAGATGCAGTGTTACTTTTTTTCTCTGAAAATTGATACAGAAAATAGAAAATTATGTAACGAAAATTTAAAAAAGTTATAATAAATAAAAGAAAATTATTCTTCTTTGAGGAAATCAAAAATCTCCGATTTGCTTTTTGTTTCATATCCTAGTATACAATTTATCTCATCTAAGTTACACCAATTAGTGCTATTTAAAGGGTATAATAAAATGTGAATGTTTTTTCTATTCCTTCGATAAGTCTATGAGATTCTATATTAACAAAAGGTGCGGTAAATCATGATTCAAAACAAAAATAGTCCATCACGTATCATTTTTGTCCGAAAAGAATTACCAAGGTACTTTTTCATTTACTCTTATCTCGCTTCCTTATGCATCTAGACCATTAAAAAAAGGTTTTTGTCCCCGAAAATCTTTTCTTACAAAACCTTTTCTTTAGAAAAAGGTTTTTGTTTTGTCCCCCAAAATATCGCCTAAGTCACCAAAATCTCCAAAATGGTCAAAAATTCCGATCTGATCTCACCGTCATTAGAAGCGCCTTTTTCTAGCTTAAAAATAATCATCGTGCACTGAAAAAATACATGAAGTCGCAAAAGTAGAATGGAGGCTATCTGAAAAATAGCGTGTCGTAAACAAAAATAATTACAAATTAATTAAATTAAAATTTTTTTAATATTATAAGAAGCATTGTTTCTTATAAATTTCTCATTTTAAAGAAAATATTGTAAACCAATTTAAACTTTAAATGGCCCATTTTTAAAATGTTGTGCGTTCAATGAAATAATAAATTACTTTGCAAAATTATTTTAACATTATAATTAATTACAAGTAAATAATAAGAAATTGGAATTCTCTTATAGATATTGCTATTTAATTAATATATTTGCTTTAAATTGGAAATTCCTCTGAAAAAAATTATTCTTAGACATCCTAATCAGAAAATTCATAATATTTAAAGGTGAAAAGTGCATACTTTTAAGAAGCTTACATTAAGACTTTAATGGCAACAGCACTTTTCAAATGATAAGATTTTCCGACTCTGAATTTCAAAAGAGAGAATGAATCAATGAAATCCATTAACGAAGAAGACTTTTCTAATTTGGTTTAATTACAAAACTGATTTTTTTCTGATACCACAATAGAGAGAAACGTAATGCAACCTTATGAGCATTACCTAATACCTAAGTTGATATTTCGCCATCTAAAGGTCATTGAAATCTAAGATATCTCCTAAATTGTGTTTGTGCTTTCCACTTTAACTAATGAACATGTAGTTATAAAACTATTGAAATAATGATCATTTGTTCGATTCTTTTGACAAGAGGTATGATTACATATATATNACATATCAACAATTTTAAAAAATGCAATTTTGACAAGTCAAGTTGTTTTACAGTTACACAATAACAGGGAAGTATTCGCATATACTTATAAATGTTTTATAAGTATTTAAACGACAAGTCAGGCATTTAATTAAGAATTTATTTAAAGCCTGAGATTGAAAGACCTTTTCCATATTTATATTATTTCCTTCTTCAAAACTTTGCTTCGAGAGAATTGAGAGTGGTTAAGACAGGGATTTGTCAGACATATTTTAAAGTCAAACTAATTTTCAGAGTTTTCAGCTCGCAGTTAGTATTTCTACTGCGATAAGTCTAGATATTTAATACCGACAGATAATGTCACTGTCCAAAAACATTTTTAGCATGGTTATATAATAGAAATTTTTTCACAATTATGTCTTCGAAATACTTATTTTATGACTTGATTGTATTCACTTAGCATTACTATTCGAACTGGACTATGAAAGCATAATTAAAAAATCAGACATATTTTTAGGAAAAAATATGGAATATTAAGAGTAAAACACGAGAAAATTGTTTAAAAATTTAACTAATAAGTGGCCATCTCTTCTAAAAGTCGTGAAAGAGTGATATAACACAGTAAAGGATAGTTAAAGTAAGGAAAAAAAGCAAATTTCATGCATTTAGCTATGAATAACTTACAATAAACTGAATGAAATAAATTTTGTCATTGTATACACCTTTCACATCTCATTCAGTCTTCGTTATATTCTTTTCCACTACTAACACACTTTAGATGGCCGGATTACACTGCTAAAGATCTTTAAGTATTAAAGACAAACAACTGGAAAATAGTCGCCATGGACAGGAGGCGTTGGAGGCTACGTGTGGTTGAGGCAGCCAAGGCCTGTAAGCGGTTGTCGTGCTCAAGAAGAAGAAGAAGAAGAAGACTTACACACTTAAATTCATCAAATTATGAGTGCGTAGAAATGAATTGTCTGTGGGAATCTGCAGAGTAGGTTATATGGTTCAATCGGATACAATGGTAAGGTCTGTAGAATCCAAATGTAGTATACTAAGTTCGGACGGTTTTCAGAAATTTAAAAAAGGGGTTTCAATATTTCAATAAAAAAAACTATTAGCTTTCATCTTAAAATTGCGAAAGAAGACAAAGCGAAAACCGTTACCGAACATAGAAATTTCGCAACTAAATTTATTTATTTGAAGATACTAAGCTTAGGAAGGTGAAGACTAATTTATTAAAATACATCTTATTTTCTTATTCCTACAGTTCTTAATATGTCTACACTTATTACGAAAAAGTGGTGATCTCTCCACAATAATATCCCTCTATAGCATGACTCCACATTAATATTCCACTGGTTTTTAGCCAGGAACAAAGACTGGACTATATATATGCCTTAAATGTCATTCTAAGGGTAAAAATATATCCTATGCATTGAAAAAGAATTATTAAATCTCAAAAAGTATCTGAGTAACATAAACTCCACGAAAACTGCAAGAAAAGTTCTGCATCTGCTACAATATATTAAAAAATATCGGATATATTTAAACTTTCCATCTCTTCTCTAAGACTATCTTGCTTAAACTTAGCCTAATAGTAAGACATTTATATTAAAAACAAAAGAGTTTTATTTTGTCCAATACACTCTCTGAGAGCCGTGAGAACTCAGGGGATAGAGCATTTGCCTTCCAATGAGATGAACGGGGTTCGAATCCCAGCAATGGCTGCTGAATACAAAATTCTTCACCCGGCTCGCACCGACCGCAGTGTTGAATAAAAATATCTTCAGTGGTAGACTGACCATGGGCTAGAGTCCCTTTTCCATCAGGCTAACCAAGATAGGTTTTCATGATTTTCCTCTCCGTGTAATGCAAATGCAGATTAGCTTCATGAAAAAAAGTTATCCAAGAAGGCAAAATTTCTTCCAATACTTAATCCAGAAGTTCCCTTGTCTTCTGGATTGGGTTCAAACTCACAAGGCTACGGAGTTGAACATTAATAGTCGTAAATCTAAAATTGGATCGCTGTTCAACGACAGTTATAAAATAAAGTGCACTCTCTAAAAATTACCGGTTCAATGTTGAACCAGAATATCAGTAGCTTGAACAATGAGATGGTTTAAATTTGCTGCAAACTTAGTAGGATGTAAAATTTAATAATATTTGAGTGCTAAATAAAACACATATTAAAATATAACACACATTTCGTTATCACGATCATAAATGTTTTATCCAAACTCATAAACAAGTTTAATTACTTCCGATTTTGAATCTGCTTAAAGTCAAAGCTAAATAAATATCGTATTATCCTGGAGAGTTTTATTAGCTCAATTCAACCTCCAAAAAAAAAAAACGGTTTAAAGTTGAACTAGAATATCGGTAGCTCAAACCATAATGCAGTTCAAATTTGGTGCAAACTTAGTAAGATGTTAAATTGAACAATGTGTCCATACAATGTGAGCCATTATATCGTGTAATCAAGTTTAAGAAAAATGCAATGGAATGACTAAACTTCATTCTTTATAAAATTTTTATCAAATTTAAAAGATAATATGTTTCAACAAAATAAAAAAAATTGTAACATTGTAAATTAGCAATAAAAAACTGAAATGCCAAACATTGACAAATTAAATTTTTAATAAATCTAAACTAATAGTACAAATTTAAACTATCTACAACAATTATAAAAATTTTAGAAATATTTTGCTAAGCTCATTTTTGGTCCAGTTAGAAAATTTATATTAAAAAATTGAATATGAATAAGTAAAATTCAACAAAAAGGTCATATCGCATTAGGAAACCAATTTAGAAAGTTAAAAATGCTCTAAATTTTTAAATATTTTGGGATTTCCGTTATTTTGTTTTCACAAACTTAAGATGAGAAGTAATTCCAAAATTCACTAAGTGCTGTAACACTCTTTAAAACTATACATTTTACAGTTGGAACTAAAACTTATGTGAAATTTAAATTCCCCCGTTATTAAGATAATTAAATGGTTAGCTTTTCCTTTATGATCCAAATAGTATTTACTAATACATAAATGGCAACATATTCCATTTCTTAAATTCCAGAAATAAACGACATAAGACCACTCTAACTAACGAGATAAGAGGAAAACAGGAAATATGTACGAGCAATATTTCTTTAAAAGTTTTAAGCTTTTTTTCCTTATTTAAAGAAAAAGAATTCTACATTTTTATTCGACGATATAGCATTTCATCAAATAAATTATAGTCCTTTGCTTTATAAGAGTCTAAAGCATTTATACTTGATAGTACTTAATAAAACATCAAATATCAAATTTCATATTTTTCATAGTTCTATGTAAAAAGTTATCACTGGAAAAATTTAAAGTTAAATATATATATATATAAAAATACATAAGTGTAAAAGCTGTTATTTTCCTTCACTTTATTTTCCATATAAATAAGAAACATCAAAAAAATTACCTAACAATAATTTTTAATCCAAAAGTAATATTTATAGAAAGCAAAATTTTTAATCAAACTCTTTAAGTTTTAATTTGATTAGAAACCATTTAAATAGATGGAGTTGAGCCTCAGTTTACAATATTATTTCAAACCTTTTTGTTTCCTGTTGCACTCAATTGAATATTGCTGCCTACCGAAGTGTTTCTTGATATTCCATATTTTTCAATAAGTAATAAAAAAGCCTCATCAAGTAAGTTTATTAAAGCTCTATTTAATTTGCATTTCTTTTCATCTTGACATTGATGTTTTTATAAATATTTTTGACTCAGAATAGAGAATAAATCAAACATTTCTATCAGAAACAGTATAGCCAATAGACATATGACATTCTGCAGTGTGTAATTATTTTTAGATCTCCATGTTGCCAGTGTGTTACCTACAATCATGATCATTATGCCATTAGCTGTTTCAGAAAGCCTACAAAATTGGGTACATCTCATTAGTGTTCTACTGAAAGCACCGTCTCGCCGTGTAAAATGTCGTTTTTGTTCATTGGCTCTTACATGATCTTCTGTCTGATGTCTTCGATTCCTTGTTACGTGCACACCTTTTTAAACTAGGCTGGTAAGTGTTTTTCTAAAATTATTGGTTTACCAAGTTTCAATCTATTTGCAAAAACAAAAGAGAGGAAATTAATTTCATCCCTAAAAATATGTAGGTGATGCGACGATTATTGGAGAAGTTTGAAAGGAAAATCAAGCGGGTATGACGAATGCAGAGTCTAAAATTACGTATTAAATCATGAACGCAAAAATAAGCCGACTAGAAGGAAAATGTGTTTATTTACAAAATCAACGCAAAGAGCTCAGTTGCTGCAATACAATATTCACTATATATGTTAAAAATTGCAAATATACTACCAGCATTATGAACTGCAGTTGTGACTGGCCGTCAATGCAGTGGATAGAGGAAGGTAGTAGACCGGGCAAACCACTAGCTGAAAAATCTGCGGAAAACTGATTCCCAACGGTGTCTAGCGTGATGTCTGTGAGCCTGAAAGTGTTCGTCAAATCCCTCTACCATGCTACCAAGCATGAATTACTGTTACTGGTCGCGATTTCGAACATTTATGCATTCATTGAGAACATTATATAACTTCAAAGAAGCACTTGATCTTTATAAAGTAAATAAACACATCTTTTCTCCCGCGTAATATATTTTTGTTCGTGCTTCAACATATTGTTACGAATTTGTAAATACATGCACAATTTTGTGAATATTTTTTGTTATGAGGATAAATATCTCAGTTGGGCCCTAAACAAACAGTTTAATTTGAATGACAGTTTAATAGAAGACTCGATTTAGCCACATTTCTGCTAACTTGGTGATGATTTTGTTGACTTGGTGATACTTGGCGACCACTATAGCGAAATAATTTAAAACTTTTAGTTTCAAAGTGATAGGATCAATATTTACAGAGTTATTCGAAAATCATTTAGAATCCTGCCGAAAATTCCAGGGTTTCGTCTCCAAGCCCATATAAATAGGAGTGTGCCTCAAAGAGATTATTAGTCTGTTTGTGACTGCAATAATGTTCTGATTTACGAGTCTTTTAGAGTTCATTAAAAAGTCGAAGATAAAGCCAGTGTACAATGAAGTTATTTGAGCTGTAATTGAGTGCAAGAAATAGCTGTATTTTCTAGAAATTACAGCTAGTAAACTTTCTGAGCCTTAAAAACTGTTTTATTCATCAGAACGAACCCCTGTGATCAATACACTATCAATTTAAACTATCAACGAGCTTTCAAAGTTTGTCCCATAAATGCAGAACCACTCTACATAAATCAATAATAAGTTTTCACAAAAAAATTATTCCTCATCTCAAGGAAATTATAAATGCTATTTTTCCAGGAAACACTACAGAAATAATTTTTGGGGGATACTAAAACTATTTTACATTTTGAAGAATCAAGAGCATTTCTTGAAAACAGATATGATTTTCTGTGATGTTTTGGTATGTTTATACTTCCTACTCATAATCAACAAACATAAAATATGCAACTTGATAAGCCTGCATAAGTCTTACAAGTCTACATAAGTCAAATATCATAAACATTTAGTTTCATATCATGTTTATTTTGATCATATTTTTCATTGCCATTATTTAATTATATATAAAGCTTTACCCTTCTTTTAACATTATTATCTAATAAATCAAACATTTGGAAACTTTTTAACCATTTCTTTTTTTAAAAGACTATTGTTTCGTGAAGAAGAATTACAAATTTCCTTACTAATTAGAAAATCCTTTAGTTCCAGCTCTGAACAGTCGCACTTTAAAATAAATAAATTGCAATGATCAATGCGTTACTTCTTAAGAATTGTAACGACGGAGGCGACTTTTCCAAAGATAGTTGCAGATATCTAATAACATTTACATCTTTAATTCAAAGAGTCTTTTGTGTATATTTATGAAAGAGAAATTAAATCGATATGTTCAATATATAAGACGGCTCTTGTAATTGGGTTTTACGTACACGACTCCTTTGAGAAATAGTTTGTGACGCTTTTATTCTAGATGAGATAATTATAAAGGAAATCAATGGGAACAAGAATATGACTGCTTCTCAACTGAAATAATAACATTATCTTTAAAGAATCAACATTCTTCAATAAATTGGTTTCATTCTAAATAGTTCCTTTCAAAGCAGCATTTCATTTCACTTTTAAATTTTAAAATCATACTAGAAAATTGCGTCATATGTCATTTTATACAATTATTTTATGAGTGTAAACAGTTGATATTTACTAAGTGATACAAATATTAAATTTTATCTCATAAGTTTTACTTTTAAAGTCTATTAAAATGCTATGACGTTCATTTATTTCTTTTAAATAACCTACATTTTTTTAAAAATTCCTTTTTTTACCCTATCATAACAGTGTTTCACTTTATTCTTGTCAAATGTAATTTAATAGTAGTAATAGTAGTTTAATAATAACAAAATTTATTTTTGAAGAAACATTTTTTGCAATATGTAACTTATCATACGAATCAGATGAATACGTTGATATAAATATTGCAATTTGTTGCTTACATTAATTTTTCTTTTGCACTGCTGTATTCTTTTCAATTTTATAGTAGATGGTAAATTCATATTTTATCTGTTTCAACTGAAACACTAACATTCTCCAATGAAATGGTTACATTTCCAAATAGTTCCTTTCAAATAAGTATTTCTTTTCACATTTAAAATTTAAATTCATAGTGAAAAATTGCACTATGTGTCATTTTGCATAAACATTTCATAAGATAAATAGTTAATACTTATAATGGAAAAATTGATTTTCCTCTCTCAAACTTTACATTTAAAGTCTATTAAAATATGGTGACGTTCATTCATTTGTTTTAAATAATCTGCAGTTTTTTAAAAATTTGTTTTTTTAATTAATCCTTTCATAACAAAGTTTCTGTTATTCTGTCGTACAATTGCAAAAAATCATAACTGCTTTGAAATTGATGCGGGAAAAGTTGCTCGACAACTACTTTCCATTGCTAACACTATAAACGCTAAAANGAGAGCCTTACACTTTCGACAGCTGTCAAAATAATCTACTTATGTTTTCCAGTTACTAATCTACATTTACTTCCTTGTACTTAACAAGTGTATCAAAATTCTTATGCGTATCTCGATGTCGCAATGCTCTGCATTTATTCTTTCAAAATTCTAAAATATGCATTTGTTAGAGGCATTTCACTATGCCTTTGCATTTAATGTTGTAAATATTTTCATACTTTAATTTTTTCTTTATATGTCATTTATACTTGCTGCAAATGTAATTTCTTGTGTTTTATGTATGTTTTGTCTGTAGAATGTTTGTTCTACTTTCGTGTGCCCTGAATAGGGCGGGACGAGGTATCAATAAACAATACTAAGATATAAATATCTCAATAGCAAGATATAAATATCCCAATTTGAATTTTTTGTCGCTTCTTTTAATTTTTCTTTTTTTTACATTGCTGTATTTCCTGCAATTTTAAATTTATAGATGGTAAATTCATATTTTATCTATTTCAACTCAAACACTAACATTCCACAAGGAAATAGTTTCCTTCTGAATAGTTCCTTTCAAAGCAACGTTTCTATTCACTTTTAAATTCAAAATTCAGAGTGGAAAATTGCTAATGTGTCATTTTATATAAATATTTTATGGGTATAAATCGTTAATATTTATTAAGGGCGGTGAAAATTGAATTTTATCTCGAAAAATTGAATTTTAAAATAAACTCTATTTTTGTAAATTATTGAAATGCTGTGAAAATCATTTGTTAATTCTAAATAGTCTACGTTTTTCAACGTATTAGTTTTTCTTAATAAATGCTTTCGAAACAGAGTTTAAATTATTATTTTGAGTTTTAAATTCTAAATTATGGATAAATATTATTTTCTACTTGAATGTTAAAATTCTTTAATAAAATTAATTTTTTCTAAATATTTCCCTTTAAAGTATTATTTCATTTCCCCTTAAAGTATTATTTCATTTCCCTTTTGAAGTTAATCACTTTTAAATTTCACAAAAAAATTCCATGAGAATAAACAGTAAATACTTACAGTAACAGAAAATGTTTTATCTCATGCAATAATCATTTTTAAAATTTTTTCATGCTTCCATACTATGAAATTTATCTAATCTTTTTTAATAATTCAAATATTTTGACAAATTATCTTATTTTTAAGTAAGTTCCTTCAAAACAGAATTTAAACCTGTTCTTTATATTTTAATTTTATACCAGATAGTGGATTCACATAATATATTAGCACAAATAATAACTTTTTTTTATAAATTAGTTTCCATCAATTTGCTAAATAGTTTCATTCATAGCATCATTTTATTTGTTAATATAAATTGAAAAAATATAAATGTAAATATATTTCTAAGTATAAATTAAAATATTGCATATTCGTTATTTTATACAATCATTTTACAGTTCAAATCATTAAACATCAAACGTCTAACAAACTTAAATTTTATCTCCTAATTTTTTTTTTCAAATCTATTAAATTCCTTTATTATTTTTAAATAATTTATATCAAGTAAACTCCCTTCATATCGAAAAAACTCCTTCAATACTGAGTTTGTATTTATTTTTATATTGCAAACTTACATCCTAGTTTATGGATTTATATATTTTTAAACGAATATTTATCAAAAATGAATTACTATCATTCTTATTGAGCAAGTTTTATTCAAAAGTTATATAACGATTCCTTTTATTACGAAATTTCAAATTCATAGTGGAGAATCTTTCCTAATTTAAACTATAATTACTTGTTAAATTTCAAGTGTAAGAGACATCAAAACTAATCTCGTGAAATTAGTTTTTAAAATCTATTAGATCTACACTAAGAAATTAGATTATTTTATTAATTATCTTCATTTTTTTCATCACATTTGTCTAATGTTAATGGTCCTCTTTAAAGCGTAATTTATATTCTAGATTACAGCATGAAATTCATAAAGCGTAGACTTCATCGGTAGTAAAATTATCTTTCAAGAGTAAGCACCATTCATTTAAATAATTCATTTTAAACTTTGTTTTTAATATAACCATTAAATATTTCATCGAGTTTTAAAATTTTAAATTCATAATGAAAAATTGCTTCTAATGTCATTTTGCAAGTGACTTTCATAGTTCAGTTCAAAACATTTTTTAAAATTAAACAAAAAATGACTAGGAAAGCTATATTTTATTACCATATATGGGTGATTCTCACGAAACATGACAATTCACTGTCCCTTGCTCCAAGATCTAATACTATAATTCTAAAAGAACTTTTTTAAAAAAAATAATAATAAATAGCATTGCTGTTAGCATTTTAAAATGACTTTGCACTAGCATTGACTGTTTTGTATGCTTAAAAAACTTAATTGAATATCAAAATGTCATTTTCCTGGCATGTCCCAAACAATCTTTCCAATAATAACTAGCTTCAAAACTTCCCATACATTTTTCAAAATCTAATTTTTTTTATCTTATTCTATGTAAGCATTTCTAGAATATACGCAGAGGGTATTGTTTACTAAACCTTCGTTTAAAAAAAATTTTCTGTCAGTAATTTGTTTGTCCCATGAAAATATGTCATTTTCCTGGCTGCTTTTATTTAGTGATTTATAACCAAAATAGATAGCGCCAGGAATCAATATCTTATGTTAATAGATTGATTAGATACCCTCCTATCTGAACATGTCTTGTTGCATGAATAAAGAAC
>NC_092206.1:40504881-40588515 GCF_043381705.1 Parasteatoda tepidariorum
TAGCTTATGAATGCCATCAGTTACCAGAAATTTTTTTAAGCAGTATAATGTAAAGAGTGAAAGCAAATATTAACCTAATACCCAGTTTATGTAAGATTGTAATATGCTTGTACAAAGTTATCTACTTATTTAATGATTGATTATTATACACAATTTTATTCTGTACATATCAGCAACAAACAATTTTTTGTTTCTTTCTACAGTGGATAAAAATAATTAATTTTAGCAATTTATGGTCCATCTAACATAAAGGCTTAAGTTAAGTTACTTACTATTAACTTAAAATGACTGTTTTTTAAACTTCTAAGGTATTATGTCATTTTCCAGGCATCCAAGATCTGGTGAATTTCTATTTTATTTCTTGTCTAGAGAAAATGTCAATAAACCACACTGCTGTCTATAAGATATTAATAAGTGTAACTAAAGAAGTATACAAAAAAAACGTTTAGATTATTTTGAAGACTTTAAATTTGAAGAAATTTTTTGGTCCGAATTGTCATGTTTCGTGAGAATCACCCATATACCATTTTCCAGAATTCATGAAAAATTATTTTTTCCTATGCATTATAATTATTGCATCATTGTTAGAAAATCAAGTATTTCAGTATTTCAAAATCATTAGAAGTAACTGTTTCCACTTATAAAAAATTAAATTTGAAAACTATGTTATTCAAATACTTTCAACATTCTGAATCATCAATATGCTGAATATAAGTAAAATAATATTAATAATATGCATATCATTAAACATTTGTACAAAAATCATTCCCTATGTTTTGAAAATAAAAGTTCTTCAATTAGTTGTTTTCAATTTAAACATCTCCTTTCAAAATAATATTTCATTGCACATTTCAGAGCTAAATTTACGTTAGAAATGTTTATTTATAGATTACAGACTATATTTAAATCATCATTGTTTGTGAATGTTAAATAAACTAAAATTTTTAAATGTAATAATAATTTTTAAATTAAAAACAAATATGTTTTAAAACGAATTCAACTGCTTAAAACCCATCATTTTTACATTTTGTTATTTATTTCAAGTTTTCGTTTTCTGAAACTTCCCTCTGTTAATTAAGCTTCATAGTAAAAATCATTTGTTAAAAACGCATCATTCGTGAATAAGAAAATATAATAATGTTGAATAAAAATATATTAGAAATACTTCAGTTTTGCTAAATGAACCAAAAACTGTAAACATTAATATAAATCAAGGAAGAACTAAGAGTTCATTAATTAAAAAAAAATCACTTTTCGAAAAAATGACATTGTTAAAATGTAGCAAAACAAATATAAAAATATTATTCCAATAAAAACTTCTATGTATTAACTTCAAGATTTAATCTACCTTATAAATAAAATGATACTAATTTATAAATCAATAAATTTATCACAAAAGTAGACTTCTTAGTTAAAATACCATCAATTACAGATACTTTCATAAAATAAATGGATAGATTTTGCTCTACGCAAAAAGCCACCCTGAAGAACTTTGATAACTATAGTAATTTTGATAATTTTTATATGAATTTAAATGTTTTTTTTGGGGCAAAATAAAAATTTGAACGAAATCAATCGAATAGCTCCTGAGAAATCTAATTTTAAATATCTTACTTTCGCAAAATTTGATTTATAAGGAGCAATTCAATCGATATCTCTTAAATTTTATAAGTTGTCTTATAAAATTGCATTCGTTAATGTCACGAAAAGAACTGTGTACCTTACAATTCAAAGATTTTTCATCAATTATTTAATAAAACATTAAAATGTAAATAATTTTGCTAGGGATTATAACGGGATAAACGAATTTTATAATTATGTGCTAAAAAGCTTCGATTTGCTTAAAAAGTTCTTGAAATATGATGAATTTCGCAAAGTAAAATTAGCATTTAGGGATCCAAACTTTTCGACTTGTCCAAACTTTTTTGGTGCGTGTGACCCAAAATGGATCTGTTTGGTCATCCCTGATACTCATGCCATGCGTTAACCACCAGGAGAATATACAATACCTAAATCAAGTTTTCTTTTCAGCTGACAAATACATTCTGATGTTCACGTTCATGGAAATGAAATTGTTTTTATGCTAGGGCAAAACATTTATTTAAGCATACAAATGTATTCATATAAGCAAAAAAGTTCCTATGATATAAAATATCTATTTTTTTCTAGTTTAAATGTTTATTTTCAGTCATTATTAAATCATTTCAGTATTTAAAAAGAATAAAATAAATGCATAAAACTTATCTTTTAAAATGAGTAAATGAAGGTTAAATTGGTGGTATCTTATAACAGCAAATGATAATCAAATTAAAAATACAAAAAAGTTATAGTCAATTATAATCCATCGAAATTAGTATTTTTCAAGTGTGAATTAGAAAAAAATTACCCTTCTAGTTTAGAAAAATATACATTTTTATCTATTCAAAGCGCGAAATATCATAATTGTATGGTAAACTCGTTTTTTAAAACAAATTTCAATTTGATTTTTAAAACAACTGCATAAATGCCGAGATATGAAAAGCAGGTTTTCAGATTTCAATTCAAAATTAAATTTATCATTGCTTAACAAAAAACCACAAAGCAAACTAGAAGTAAGACGAATACTATGTTAAACAGGATTTTTTCTAAATTGAAAATTTTGTGTGTCTCATCAAAAGCTTTAGTAAAAATCATTGATTTACTTTGCATTATCCGGAATCTGCCTCACGTGGAAACGGAAACTTGAAAAGGACAAAAATAAAATGTATTAAAATGTGCCTGAGGGGAAACTTTTTACCTGATTTGGGCAATTGGGCACTTGCAACTCGAAAAGAAGTGAAGTGATTATAACTAAACAAGTGATTTAAAAAAATCTTTATTTGGATACTTGTAAGTGACGTCACGTATGAGTGTCGAACCTGATTAGCTTCTGAATCGACAAATGCCATGATTTGCATACGATGACATCACTTGCCCATATCCAATTATCCCTTATTTATTTATTTATTTATTTATTTATTTATTTATTTATTTAATTACTTAATTGAATCAAAACTAAATTTTTGCTGGTAAGTTAAATAATTCTGAGAGTTTCTGAATTCAACAACTTGAACGTAATGAAAAAAGAGAACATTAATAATGTAGAAGATGGGGACACAGGCAGTATAGAAAGTTATAAAGACACTTTAAAAGAAGGTATCAAGTGGCTTGAAATACTTTTTTTATTTCAAAAAGAAATAAAGAAAATTGTCCATTACAGCGGATTTTCAATGGGCGAACAAATAAATACGTCTAAGATATCGAACAAAAGCAGCCATTGATTTCGAGCTATTTGTCCGAAACTAAAATATTATTCACTGCAAGCCAAAAGATGATGCATTAAGACAATATATTTTGCATTGCTCGCTTAAATATCAATTGAACAATTATTTTAGCAATGAAAAAGTATTTTTCCTCCTCTAAGTGTCTTTTTTTTATCAATTCTTACTGGATATGATTATTTTATTTTTATAATATGAGGAAATCTTTAATTTTGTCTTTAAAAAAACTGCTTTTGCATGTGAAGAAATTTTTTTAGCACCTATCACTTATGTTTATCGTTTAATATTCATGCATGTAATTCATGGCTGTTTAACAAACCTTTTTATATTATTTGTTTGTTTTTACTAATTCATTTATTCAAAACAAAACCCGTTCACACAATAAGTAATTCACATCGGCATGAATGCTTTTATTATAGTAAAGAGTTTTTCTTTTAAAAGAATATTAAATGCTTTGAGAAACTTCTCACAAAGTACTCCAGCCTATCTTAATTGTTAAAGTATCTCTTGTAAGACATGTGATGAGGACTCCTTGTAAAATTTCCCCGTAAAAAATCTCTAACATTTAATATGAAGCGCAGTAATATTAATGTGATTTGAATCCTTACTCTCATAAAGAACAGCTAAAGAGGTTTGTATTCTCATCCGCATGTGCCTGCTTTGATTTCCAAGTTCGGACAGACTGCTATATTTCATGTACACACTGAAAAAAATGACTCACACAGTATACGGTGTAAACACTATATACAGCAAACACTTTTTTACAGTACGAACACTGTAAAAAGTGTATATTCGATTATCTCTGAACTTTCTTTGTTTTTGACAAAGCCGTTCCCTGGTATGTGCTCCAATCAAAAATTTCGTGATTCTCAAAATTACGAATTTCGTGATTCAAAATTAAAGAAATACTGTGCAAAAACTGCTGAATCGTCAGAAATGAGAGTTTCATTTCTGAGAGTGATTAATATTTTTACGATATTCTTTAAAGTTAAAAATACAATTGAATTTAATATGGGGATAAATTAGAAGATTAAATCAATTAGTTTTTAACAATACTTTATTAGTAGTATTTGTCAGTATAAATACATTCATTTTGACACTGTTTTGGAATACTTTATTTCTACAGTATAATAGACCTCTCATTTTTATAAAGTGTTGAAACTAGTTTCAAACTCAGACAACCACTTTTATCGCTATCCAAAGATTACCAGAAATCATAGTATTACAAAAGGAAGAAAATACAATACAACTTTCACATTGATCTCATAATAATATCAGCAATACACCGCAAATGTTTTTATTTAAGAATACTGCATTTATTTTAAAATACTTGTCACATGTCCAATCTTCAAAAGCAGTCGAAACGTGACTAAAATAAACATAAACATAATAGAAAGTCAAACAGAGAAGCAGATCATGTTCAAAATAGCCATCAGTGTGTTATAAACAGATCACGTATCACTGACAATGTTTTTTCAATCACCTTTGACAACATTCTAGTACAATATATCAAAGAATTCCCCTCATATTTACCACAAGTTAAAAAAACAAATTCCTGTTTTAAATGACTTTCGGTCTCTTTCTATCAAAATGTCACAGTTCACATTTTACAATAACCGCATTTTAGTTTTCTGAGAATATAGTTACAGCTATAGTTATGTCATAGAATAAAATATAAACCAAAGTAAAAGCAAAATGCAGTGTGTGCTAAACTTCCAAAGTCGTTGTAGTGTTTTTATTCATAAAACAAGTTTTAGTTTATTTATCCAAGGGAAATGAAATAGCTATAAAATTGTTAGAAAAGCACGTTGATTTTTCATCAAGGTAAATTTCGTTTTTATTAGGGAAAGTGAAAGTAATAATAACCGAAAAAATAATTATTATTCTCGGTTGAGCGTTGAGCAGCAGACCCAATTTTTGGGTTTACGACTTCAACTCCGTAGCCTTAAAAGTTTGAACCCAATCCAGAAGGCAAGGCAACTCCTGAATCAAGTATTGGGAGAAATTAGCCTTCGCGGAAAATTTCTTGATGGAACTGATCCGCATTTGCATTACATGAAGAGGAAGACCACGAGAACCTCCCACTATTAGCCTGCCGGCAAGGGGACTCTATACCATGATCCGTCTACCACTGAGGATATTTCACGTCAGCACTGCGGTCGGTGCAAGCCAGATACGGAATTCATATCGACCAGCCATCGCCGGATCGAACCCGGGTTCACCTTTTTGGAAGGCGAACGCTCTATCCCCTGAGCCACGCCGCTCTGAAGAGATATTTGTAAAGCAAAAAATGTTTTTAAACATTAATGAGAGAAAAGACATGCTCAAAACTCCTAGAATATGGCGACATTTGCTATGTTTTGGGCTCTACGGGAACACTGTAAAAGCCAGCAATTTTAACCAAACCGATTTGGTAATATTGGTAGATATTGGTAAAATTAACACTGAAATATGGTTTTATATTATGTGATAATATTTGTCAAATGTGGTAAAATTTGATAATTTTATCATTATACTTAAGAACACAGCATAGAAACCATTATTTCTTTAAAATATACGTTTCAATTTTGTATTTTTAATTAAATGTGTGATAATAAGAGCTATAAATTTGAGGACCAGAATTTCCAGTGAACCGTTACCCCACCATATGAACGGAAATACCAAATGAATAGTTTAAAAACCGCAATTGGTTTTTTTTCCAACTAGAATTAGGTTTTTTTTAACAGAAATGTCATTACCATACAGTACAGTTATTTATCAGAATTAAAGGTTATCAAGAATCCAGTAAAATGTTTGATGGAGACCTTATTTCAAGGAAATTGAGTTTAAAGTTTGTGAAATACTGTTAAATGAAACACAGTTTAATAAAAAAAAAATGTTAAGAAGCAATTTAATTGAAAAAATCATGTTATCTCTCTATCTATCTGTCAATCTATCTATATGAATTTCAGCATATCGATTTAATATTTTTGAAAAGGGGTAATAAGAATTCTGTTTTTTTTTCCAGTAGAATAAAATTATTTCTTTACTATAATCTTTGTGAAGTGAGCAGAAATATTCAATAAAATAGTTTTTTCTCTATACATTTTCTTGCTTATCATTTTCTTTCAAAAAATATATATTTTATATTTTTTTCTACATTTTCAATAAAATAATTTTTTTTTGTATTTTCAATCTTAAGCGGTGGTTTCATAAATGTATTCTTGAATGTAATGATGTCAGCACAAATGTCACATTTAATTAATGAATCTTACCAAAATGTTTCTAGAATGCAATCGAGCCAAGGATTCATTTTGGTTAACATTAAAATATTTCAATATTGTTGTTTTTTTTATAAAATGTTTCGATTTGTTGTTTATTGACATATTTTAGTGTTTTTATTTTTTGAAATAAATCAAGACTATATAATTGTTCAGATATATTTTTTTAGTTTGTTATTTTTAAAATATTTCAGTGAAATGTTTTTTATCTTCAAATTATTCCAAGAACATTTCAGAAATATTTCAATAGTGAAATCTGAAAAGCAGAAATCTCCATTTTTTGAAATAATTAAAAGAAGAACGATTCTAAAACTGTTTGAAAAGTTCTTATACAGTGAAGCAAAAATAAAGGACCATCCAGAATAAATTTTAAACCTAAAGATCGGATTTCGGAAACTCAATCCTAGAGCCCGAGAGGGAGATCTCAAATATGTTCATTAATAAGGGCAGTCGCAATTTTAAGTTACGAAATCAAACACAGAAACGTAGTTTCTCTGAATAAACATTTCCTTTTTCGACAAATTTCGAGGATTTTTGACCCCCAAAATATAGAGGGTAGCCGCAATTTATTGGGGACCATATTTCTCAGATTGCAGCTGCCCCCAGCATTTAATGGGTCAGAAATCCAAATTCATTGAAAAAAAAAAGTATGTCTATTCTGAGAAAGTACGCTTTTTGCACCTGATTTCGTAACTTAAAATATAGTTTGCACTAATTAAGGAGCATATTTAAAACGACCCCCTAGAACGTGAAGATCCGGTCATTAGTTAAAAAGTTACTCAGGGTGGTCCACTTTCTTTTCTCTTCTGCGCACTGTACATCACATTTATGACATATTTTAAATATATTAAACGTTTCATTCTGTAGGAATGTTTACCTTTATCGAAAAAAATAGAAAAAATTGATAAAAAAATCGATTTTAAAAGATAAAAACTCAATCATAACTTTTTACGATATAATAATCAGAATATCAAAGAACGATATATAAAGAAATATTTGTTAGATGAGGTTATTTTGAGACATTGAATTGTTTAGAAAATATTACATTTTTATGAGTGGCAATTGTATGTTACTATTTATATTTTACTATTTACTATTTTTACTTTAACATTTACTATTTTTACTTTAATATTTACTATTTTTAATGCTACTATTTTTACTTTATCTGTTGTTATAAAATCATAGAAAATTGTTTCATGATGATTAGTTTTTATTCACTAACTAGCTGACCCGGCGAACTTTGTTCCGCCTTAATGTCAATAAATAAGCAGATTTTTTTTTTATTGGAAAAAATACAAAAAAAATTAAATTTCTACATCAATCANTTTTATATATATAGATATATTGTTCGGAGACTTTAAACTGAATAGGAAATCTTAAATGTTTATGAATATTTATTACATGTTACTATTTTTACTGCACTATTTACTATTTTTCTATTTTCACTCTGCTATTGTTTAAAAAATAAAGGAAAAAAATTTCAAAATACAGAGCTTATATTAACTATTCGTACTTGCTGATCGGATTGCTGCTCCTTACAGGTGGTAGGTACAAACAAGTAATACTTTTAGAAAGTTTTAAAATTATTTACATATTTCATAAACAGAATTTATTCCAAATTACAGCAGAAAAATATATGCAAAAAGCTGCTTTTGTCACCATGTAATTAAATTCTAAAAAACTACATCTAAAAATCATTAACGTAGAGGAGATTGACGTAGACAAGCATTTATAAAATTTAATTTAAATTAAAGTATACATTTAAAATTTCTCACCTAAATTAATTTATATAGAAAATCATTCTTGATATTTTAATTCTTTTTAGGTCCAAAATAAAGAAAAAGAAAATATTTTCCAAATCTTTTTGTTATTTTTTAAATACTTTTTGAATTTATGAATTTTTGTCCTTAAAAGATTTGAGGACTAAACAAATTATAGTATTGTAAGCCTGTATTAAATAAATAAATAAAGTATTTTTGAAAATTGTCTATTTCAATGCAACGCTTAGATATTTCTGTAGTTTTTAGCCAGAGATATTAAAGAAGATATTTTCTCTTCTGTAACTTTGTACGTTTTTACTTATTCAATTTCTATATCGTAACTATTAAGGTATATAGATAATATTGAAAGAATTCCTGAATTTTTATCCCTTGTGAGTATAAAAGTATTTATTACCTCCTCGTCTTCATAAGCTCTAGAAGAAAACTGCATCAAAATACAATAATGCTACAGAAAGGGATCTTATATTTCAAATTCAGTTATGACACCTCGCGCTATTTTATTTACTTCACTATAAAAATATTGTTACCACTAAGGCATCATCAATCATATATAGCTATATTATTTGACAGGTAATTTTTCATGAAAAATACTAAACTGCAAATAACGTCAACTGCTCGGAAAATTGAAACAAATTGTTTTTTTCCGAAGAACATTTATAACATTCAAATACACTAGCAGAACGAAAAATGCCAAAATTTTATTTGAAACGTATATTTTGAAAATAAAGGTCTTCTGAAGTATTTTCTTACATCAGTTCATGAAATTTTCATAAGGGAAAAATTATTAAAAAACTACACATTCTTCAAAAAGCATTCTTAAATGATAAGTTTCTCTTATGAAAAAAAATGAATTAAAAATGCCTTGTTTGAAAATATTACTGAAAAGATACGTAGTTTTTTTAAATGCTCTCAATAAATTAGAATTTTAAGTCAAATTTGCAAAATTAAATATTGTTTATTAAAATATTCTAAAATTTAAGAAAAAAAAATTTCAAAAAATTCTAAAATTATTTCAAAACATTACTACGTAATATTTAAAGAGAAAAAGAATCATTGAAATATATAAACAAAATTGCAGGGTTTCTTTTTCAAACATTTCTCAGGTGAATGAATTTAATAATTTTTTTTTCAATCAATTATTAAATTATAATCTTTTACAAACGTAAAAATAACATGAAATTTTTGTATTCTTCCCAAATAACCTTAAAATCTCTACTTATACAGAATGTAAGGTTTGTCTGTTAAAAACAACTACCCTAAAATGAAAAGAATACGACAGTGAAAAAATTTTGTCTGCAGTCCTAGCTCGTTAAAAACAACATATTGCAAAGAAAAGAATAGGTTATTTGTAAAACTTTAGTCTTCGGTTAACTTTCCACCGTTTTGTCTCACAATTATTGCGTTTCTAAAAATAGCAAAACTTATCGTAAATTTAAAAGGGCACTTTAAGAATATGAACAGTTTCTCTTAAAATTTAGATCCAAAATCCATCTATCGTTGTTTGGAATAAATATAATTTGTTGATATATTAGCAATTGATTTAAGAGAAATCAAACCACTTCATTATTCACCTATAATTAAATTATATTATCTAATTAATTTGTGCTTGAAACTTTAAAAGTTAATTAAATGAGTTAAACAGCTTTAATTTTATTATACATGTTATTAATGTTTTTGCAAACCACTTTACTTTGCAATTTATAAATAAGTTAAAATTACATTTATGCAAAAAATGGTAATTGAGTGCTAAATATTATAGAAATATATATATATATATATATATATATATATAAATAAATATATATATATATATATATATATATATATATATATATATATATATATATATATATATATATATATATATATATATATATATATATATATATATATATATATATATATATATATATATATATATATATATATATATATATATATATATATATATATATATATATATATATATATATATATATATATATATATATATATATATATATATATATATATATATATATATATATATATATATATATATATATATATATATATATATATATATATATATATATATATATATATATATATATATATATATATATATATATATATATATATATATATATATATATATATATATATATATATATATATATATATATATATATATATATATATATATATATATATATATATATATATATATATATATATATATATATATATATATATATATATATATATATATATATATATATATATATATATATATATATATATATATATATATATATATATATATATATATATATATATATATATATATATATATATATATATATATATATATATATATATATATATATATATATATATATATATATATATATATATATATATATATATATATATATATATATATATATATATATATATATATANTATATATATATATATATAAATTGTATTTATTACAAATCAAATACAACGTATTTTCTGTTCAATTAAACGTTTCAAAACGGAAACGGTAGCTAAAACTTTTTGTCATAAAAGGTTTCTCATCAAAGGTAACATTATCTGTATCATAATATATTAAACGAACTACACTTTTAGTCTTTATTCTTTAATTTTGAATTATAATTAAACAAAAAGAAAATTTAATAACAGAAAATAATATTAATAAGGAATGGTAAATAAAAGTTTCTGACTCACACTGTTAAATAATAGGAAAATAAATACTGTTAAAACTTTTATGAATTTTATGCCGATAATAGCTAAAAATATATGAACCTTCTTTGTTTATTGAGGACCTTAAGATATAATTTTTCTGCCTAATATAAATACACAATACAGGTTTACAACAATGCATATTGTGGATAAATACAAACATGCTATTCAATAGTATGATAATACAAACACACGATGCAATCGAATGGTGAAAAATGTAATTTTCAAAACAATAAATCAATTTTTTAATAAATCTGATGTTTAATTTAATCTCAATATTTCATCAAAATTTAAGTCTCTAATAAGTTTAACATAAACATTTAAAAAAAATTATGCAGAAAATGATTTTCAGTGAAATGCACTTTTTAATGAGTAACTTAGAATATTGATTTACATATTAAGACTTACTCATTATTCCGAAAGTTATTTTTAATTTTACTGCTGTTGTTTCTTTAACAAGTTTATAAAAAAGCTTTTTATCAAAGAAATTAGAAATTAGGTGATAAAAGAGATTAATCCTATTTATGCAGTGTTGAACTCTTAATCTGCAAAAGCTTCTTACTGAAAATTATTTAGAGTAATAAAAATGAAGCGTTGATACTAGTATTTAATTAACACTTTTAAAAATAATTCAATGTACTTTATCTTTGTCAAATACTTCATGTTCACAACTATATATTTCAACTATGAAATAAAAGTTAAAATACATCACAACTCAAACTTCTGAATTTTTATTAAATTAGATAGAAAAGGTTTCAATTTAAATATAAATTCTTCCAAACAAAATGTCTTGCTTTCCATATATATTGAATAAATGTTTTGTTATTTTTATCTATTTTCAATTTAATCAATCAATCAATCTAAGAAGAAAATTACTTGTAGCTTAAGTGAAAAATTTGACAAGACAATAAATAAAAATTTTGACATGTATAACACTTCCGAAAAATATCCTTCAGGATAAAAAATAGAAAAACAATTGAATCAAATAAGGTGTATTTTTTAAGCAAGTTTCCTTCTTGCAATAGTTATTTAAATGAATAAATATATTGATTTACGTACAAACAAAAGATTTATATTCAAATATATATCCTTGGATTGATTTATTTTAGGCAAATAATCTCCACATTGTAAATTGTCTCCACAAATAATCTCCACCTGGTAGAACTACGTATGAGAAAAAAGAATTTATATCTACGTATTTACGTGATGAGTTTATGAAAAGGAAGAATTATTTCTGAAAAAAGAATTTATAATTCACTTTGTATAAGATTATATTTTAAGAAAGAGTTAGGCAAGGTGTAAAAGATTTTTGCAAATTTGTATGAACCCAGATAATGCAGTATTGGAGTACGTTTTTAATTATTAAAAAAGACCTCAAACTCTTTTCATTTTCTTAAAACTGTACCATTTCTCCATATTGGAATTTTGGCTTTTTTTCCCCACATTGAAATGTAAATGGGTATTAAAGTCAAATATCTGAAATCAGTCTTTACATTCATTTAACACGTTTAAATGGAAATTAATATGCATTTCTTATTCCAATCAGTTTTATTTATTATTTCATGCCAAAACGAAATACTTTTTACTGTTAAAAATCTTTCTTTTCTTCTTAGTTAGATCTGAAAATTATGATTTAACTAATTTAAGCCCAAAATTAGATTGCACAAGCATATAATTTTACGCTTGATGCATCTTGTCGCTATTGTTGCCTAACCATTCACTAATAAAAATATTTTCCATGTTATTCATCAATATTTTTTATAAGTTCTATGATATTTTAATTTAATATTTAGTTTCAGATAGTAATATGCAGTTTGAGAGTTAAAAATTTGTGTTAGAGAGTTGAGGAGGTGTCAAAAATAAAAAATCTTATTAATAATAGTTTTTCTATAGGGATTTAATAATTTCCAAATTCTAGAAATTTAAATAAAGCTTGAACGAATAAGAATATTAAAGTTTGAATTACTTGTGATGATTTAATACAGAATTTATTTAATTTTTGATAACTTATATTGTGTGCATATGTTTCTATCACGTATTTTTACTTTAATGTTTAAATTTTCTAGCGAATTTTATATATTAAATTAGGAAATTTTATGTATTAAATTAGCGAGCTTCAATTGCATAATTCTTCTTTTCTCGAAATTTATCTACTCCTATTTTTTGATAAAATATCGCAAAATGTTTTTTAAAAAAAACGTTCGAAATCTATAACAAAAAACGTTATGTAAATCGGTAAAATTCTTCTAAAGATTTAAGTCAAAGTTCAATCTCTAAGAATGATTTGCAACAATGGCATTTCGTATTTTCTATATTGCGCCCAAACTGAATGACGCCCAAAAGTACTGTAAGTACTTTATGGAGTACCAAGTATGTACTTTATGGAGTGTAAGTACTTTATGGACGCCCAAAAGTACTTTATGGAGTGTTTGTAAACAAACTGTAAAAAAAAACGCTATCCAGATTAATGCTTTGGCTCTCGAGTCATTAGCGAATTTACCTACAGACAGTCTTTCATCTGTATACTGTATGTCAAAAATACAACGATCCCCAGAGAAGCAAAACATGTAAAAACTAAATCAGGAGTATTTATTGATTACAACTTACAAGAAATATTGATTTCTTGTAATTTGTCACTTAACGAATATGTCAATTAGCAAATTAAGCAGGCCTAACAAGATTTTCGAAAACACGTATAAACATTTGCGGAAAAACAGTTTTTTAACCATTGTTCACTTTTTGTCCTTTGTTTGGTTATAGATGTGGGGTAATCTGCGTATTTTAATGTTTCTAAATTTTGTAGCTTGTAAATTTTTTGCTTTTTTTGCAAAACAAAATAAAACTTTAAGTTTAACAAACAAAATAGCGGAGCCGGTGGTAGCCATTGCAATTTTTAATGTTGAGAAATTAGATAATGAGGGAAAATTTACAAGAAACGATATTGAGAGAAAGACCATTAATATTTTGAGGCAGTTTATTTTTTCTATTCATATTCATTAAAAAGTTTCCTTTTTATAAGTATAAGTAAACTTAATTGAACAAACTACCCTATTTTGAGTTTGCGACTATCAAGGTTCAACTCCGCAGTCTTATAATTTTGAACCCAATACAGAAGACAAAGAAAATGACAAGGGATCAAATATTGTGCTAAAGTTGCCTTCGTGATGGACTTTTCGATGGAACTAACCCACATTTGTGCTACATAGGTAGGAAAAAGACGAAAAACTTCACAGTTAGCCTAACGGCAAGGGAACGCTAACCCATAATCAGTCTACTGCTGAAAATATTTTATGTCAGCATAGCGAATTGCGAGACGGATGCATAATTTGTATCGACCAGCCACTCTGGGATTTGGACCTAGGAACCTCATTGGGAGGCAAGCGTTCTATTCCCTGAGCCACCACAACTCTTACAAGTATTATGGAAGAAATTTTTAATTTATAACAACTTTCATAAAAACCTTTTTTTAATTATAATTTTGTGCTAAATTTTAAAAAAGAAAAAAAAACAATGCAAGGAATTGTTGAATTCATCCACAAATTCTGCGAGTTTTTAGTCACGACAACAAACTAAACTGTCTCAATATTGAATTCAAAATTAAACCTTAACGGAGATGGGCAATTAAAAGCCTCGTTTCTGGTATCAGTCACTTATTCAATACCAATCATCAAATAAAACAAAAGAAACNAACGTAATGTAATGTAATGTAATGTAATGTAATGTAATGTAATGTAATGTAATGTAATGTAATATAATATAATATAATATAAATAAAAAACAATTTAAATATTTTTTTTGAAAAAATACCTATATTAATGACAATACTCTTCTTTCCCTTATCATGAACTTTTATTGGTCTTTCTGTTTAAAATATTTCCCACACTTCAGTTTTATTTCAACCAGATTACAATGTCAAGGAGTGCAAAAGATCTAGAGCAAAAACAATTCCACCACTTCCTATCAAGTCACGTTCTTCCTAGAGCAAATTCCCAAACACGTTTCACGACAATTCATTGCCAAACATCGAAGAACGCATAAATTTTTTGCAGCATTTAAGTTTCAATAGAAGAATAAATATGTAGAGCTTTCTATTGTGTGTCATAGGGAATTTAATACTATTCATTACAAGATACTAAAATATTTCAACGCTGCAGCTTTTGAAGCAAATAAGTTATTAAATAGAAGAAAAAAATATATTTAATTTCTTAATATGAATTTTAAATAAATGAAATCTAATGAATCAATATTTTTCTTAAATAATCGATTAATAATTACCATTTCTAAATGCATGTGTATCTAATGAATTTTATGAAAAGTAGAATAAAAACTTTAGTAGAAGAGGTAGTAGAAGTAGTAGTAGAAGTAGAGTTTTAGTAGAAGTCTTAGTAGATTAATCCAATTTAGTGCGACACTTATTGATGAACCTTATCAGAAATGTCATTATATTTGAGTCCTAAATTGTTTTATTTAATGACAATTACAAGATTTGCTTAAATCTAAAACAAGAAAGTTTTTGCAGGCGATTATATAGAATTTACATTCTGTAAAAGAATTCCGGATCAAATTATGGCATAAAGTACCGACTCTTTGGGTGCATCATCCGCAAAATCCGTTTTTCCTTAAAATTAATTTTTACAGTAAAATTTATTTATACCATAAGAAATTATTACTTCATTTTTACTGTAGTATTTATTTAGTTAAAGTTATTCAGTGAATTAACCATAACTATCACTGTAAAAATTACGATACGTTAGATTTTTTTGCTCCGGTAAAATTGGATTTTACAAAAAGTACTTTTCAGCGGAATTTGTTAAACGCACTTACTAAGAAAAAGTAAGACTCCCTTACAACACGGACTCCCATAGTGAAAGGGGTCCAGACAAAATGTCATAATATCTCTTAAAAATTGTACTAGTTTCTGTATCGTTCAATGACTATAGCCAACATCGAAATCTTTTCTAAATGTTGTTATTTTCAGTATATATTAGTGATTTAGGTAATTTAATATGTACTTCTCATTTACAACAAAATACTTGCCAAATTCCAATTAGTGGCACATGTGACATAGGTTCTCCATATCTGATATAAGCTATTAAGTGCTCAAAGTAGGAAATAGGTGTACCAAATATATCATGAATACACTTACAGTTTTAAGACCAACTGTCATAAGTACTTTGTTTTTTGAGCAGACATTAAGAACAGATTAATCCGAAAGCTTCTTAAACTTTCAAAGTGTATTATCATTTTGGACGAGAATGTTTACAAACCAACCACTTAATGAAAGATTTGGAATTTTTTCAACACAATATTACAACACATAAAACCCCTTCTCACTTTTGAAAGAATTATGTGTCACTAATTTAATAAGGTGTATTGAAACTTCTAATATAAATGCGTTTTCTTGCTAATTTTTCTTTCTAATTTTCTGGCTAATTTAATTTGCTAATTTAAATTAAAACTTAATTTCCTGAAAATTTTACTGCCTCTTAGCAGTTAATAAAAGAACATGAATTTTACTCATGTATAAATAGACTTATTTCAATTACAGAATTTTTATGAAACACTGACTTTCAATTCTCATTTTCGTTTTCTTTTTACCATGTTTTTTCTGCATTTCATTTCATCACAATATAATAATTTAGAATGCAATGTAATTTAGCCATGTAATTGCCCCCGAAAATTAAGTTTTAATAAGGCATTTTCTCCTCTGCATTAACTTGTGAATTAGTCCAACAGATGCTTTTTTTAATAATTAAACATTTAATTAAACTTTGTATATAAAAATATCACTCAAATTAATTAATAAAGAATTAAATGTTTGCTCAAATTAATAGATAATGTGCAAAGTTCCATTAAATTTATATTAATTAATTTTATTCGAATGCATAGCTTTAACAAATCCATTCCTTAAAGTTTTCTCAATACTCCATTTGAAAAGTAATTTAAAAAAATCGCAAAATGTAAAAAATTAAAAATAAAGCAACTGCAAAAGTAAAATATCATACTTGAAATCGAATAATAAGCAGACTATTCATGTACTTTCAAAATTGCAATATCTACGAAAATAATTTGAAGACGTTAATTCAAACAGAAAATTTTCGAAATAAAATTCAAAGACCTTTTTAAGTGATCCAAACGTGAATGAAGGCTCTGAAATTCAGAGCATTCTTGGTAAGTTCAATACTTTCTAAACTGCTCGACATGTTTAGTCAACAATATGTTTTAAAATGGTGAAAATTTATATTTGTTATTTTTTAACTAGATCTTTGCACTCAATATATTCTTCTTTACGTCATATTTTTTATTGTTTTATTTTTTTTTTTTAAATTTCTAATCTTATTTATGCATTTTACAATTCATAACTATAGGAAATTAGAATTTTTTTAAAAAAGATAACGAGAAATATACGAGATCAGTGAAAGTATTTTTACTTTCACTGCCCTCGTTTTCCCGTCTTTCATATCCCTGGATGTTGTGTTGGGGAGGGACAAAATATCGTTGAAATAAATCGTTAATGACTCCTTGTATGTGAAAGATACCGATGGAATCAACAATCGGGTATCCCAAAAATGACGAGGATTTGAAAATTCAATAAAGAAAAGCAGTAGGACACAATAATGTACAATTTGCTATGTTTTGATTAGAGAATGAGTTAAATTTTTAGTATAATTTATAAAATTAGTTAGAAAGTTGGAAAATTAATGGGACTGTGATCTGAAGGACATTATAAAACGATACATTTTTTAACTAACCCCATTCGTAACAACACCGTGGGGCAGCCTGTCGTCTAAATTAACAGGTGATCATGCAAAATTTTTAATTGGAATGGCATGAGCCCCAACATAAAATAATGTATTATTGTTTTTGCTACTGAATAGCGCCATTTTTTGAGGAACTTCTTAACAGCTTTTTTAATTTGCAGGAAATAAAACCTAACTTCCTAATCAGAACACAGCAAACTACACATTTTTTATTCTTCTTGATTTGCCATTTTTGAGACAAACTGTCAAAACTCTAAAATATGTAGTGTGCCATCTCTCCAAAATTATTGTTGAACAACGCAAAAAATTTATGGTTTCGAACATTTTTTTTTTTCATTTTATACCAAATTTTATATCATGTATGTATGGTTTCAATTGAGTAATAAGTATATTTAAATTTAAGTCATTAAGTATATGTAAACTGCATATAATAATTTTTTATGTATAAATTCTATCCTCTTTTGTTCTGTTAACCAGGTTCAAAGTCGTCTTAATATCCTTTATGTACTACGCGTATGCTTGATTCACAACCTAATTTTATTTCAAGAATTAGTGTACAGAAACATGCTAAATTGATGATTCTTACTTTATAGTATATTGTAAAAATAGTTTTACTGACCCTTATGCGTATCCAATCTTAGTATAATTTATTTTACAGTCAGAATTTCAAGGCCAACCCAATACCGAGTTAGCAGCTATCAATTTTTAACTCCATAACCTTATAATTTTGAACCTAACACAGAAAACGAGAGAACTCCTAGATCAAGCATCAGAACAAAGTAGCCTCCATGGAGGACTTTTTTGATGAGACTAACTCCTATTTGCGTTGCATAGAGAGAAGAGTCGCAAAACTTTCCGACGGTTAGCTGTAATATTTTACACCAGCTCTATTGTCGGTATTCTTATCACCCCGCCACCGCAGGGAATCGAACCTGAGTCACCTCATTGGAAGACGAACTCTCTTTTCTCTGAGCCACATCTTAATGTAATTATATTTATAGTTACAGAATACCAAAAATGTTGGCATATACTTTTCACCGATTAATGTAACTGGTTTGCTTGGTCATACTTGGTTTTTCTCTAACCCGGGAACAGTTTTTGGTTCTACACCACTTAGGTGTTGAGTCGTTGACATCATTTTTGCTATTAAGATAATTTGACGTCGTTAACAGTAACTAGCTGTAACGCTCAAAAAATGAATATTGTATAACATGTATATCACAAAGAAATATCAGAGCCATATAAGTAAAATAAGTTTGAATAAATTCTGAAGTTTTCTTTTTATTTATTTATTTAATCAATTTATTTTCTTTATGCTTTTTTTTCCAATGTTTTAATGAAAAAATTACTTTCTTTAGTTGTATAAATACTTATATCAATATTTACATTCGAAACGCAATTTTAAATTCGTATTAACTATAGTTTCAACCTTTTAATAAAAATTACACTCTTTAAAACTATTGAAACGATTTTAAAGTTTAAATAACTTTAGGCATGATATAATTTTTTTAAATTTACAAAACCTCTATTAAATTTGTTTTTTAAATATTTATCTCAATTAAGTATGCCGAAAACGCTATTTTTGAAGTAAATATTTGAGTTTCAATTTTTATAATAAAATTCATCTATGCAATTTTCCCATTTATTTCCATTACGTAACAAATAGAATTAACCATACAACATAGAAAGTAATTTACATCCACAAAAGTAGCTATTATGCCCATTATTTCAATTTTCAGAAAATCACCGCAAATATTTTAATGAGCATCAATTTATTTTCATTTTAATAAGTTCTGACATGTTTATGGAAATGTATGAATTTTATTTCAAGTTAATGAAAGTAAATGCAAAGATAGAAACCAACAGTTATAATATTTCTTATTTACTTTAGCAAAATAATGAAATGACTTTAATACTAATTGTTAAATACCTTAGACAATAGCCAGTGCTTCATTACATTAGAGAAACCACTTAACTTTCGCAGAAAGCACTATAATTTTCCCTCTTTATTTAATTATGTTTTCTTCGCTAAGAAAGTTAAGAAACTTTGCATTTACTTTCAAAATGAAAACTCTTCCATTAAATACTATTTATTTAGTATTCTTTTGTCCCGTAGCTTCAACTTTGTTGCATAGTTAAGCTAAACTATTTAACTAAAATTAATGTATAAATCAAAATAATTCATTCTTACAAAATAGACTCATTTATTTTAATATTTAGAAGCTTTTGTGTTGCAAAAAAACTATATTTATTGTAATAATAATAAATAAAAATAATTATTTTAATAACGACGCTTTTCAAGTGGGCTATAAAGTAAGAAATAAATCTATTTTTGTCAGACTAAAGACGTAAAACGTTAAGGGGGTCATTTTTGAAAGAATTGGGGAGATTCATAATAGAAATTCATTGCGAAAGTAACGATCAAATCGGACAAAATCGAAACAGTTTCTTTTAGTAATTTTTACAATTGTTCTCGAAAAGCAATTCTTAAAACCCTTAAAATTCTTTTCCTCTTTTTTAGCATTTGTGTCTGTAGTTGTTTTGTTTTTCGTAAAGTGGTCAGTTGGCGGTAAGTTTTGCTTACAATATTTAAGATATAATTGATTCAAACTTGACACTGAGAGGACACATTTGAAATTCGAACAATCTTACTTCGAGAGCCGTGATGGCTAAGGGGATAGAGCGTTCACCTTAAAATGTGGTGAACCGGGCTCGAATCCCAGCGATGACTGATGTATACGAATTCCGCATTCGGCTCGCACCGACCTTAGCGTTTACGTGAAATATCCTAAGTGGTAGATGGATCATGGGTTAGAGTCCCCTTGTCATCAGGCTAACTGTGGGAGGTTCTCGTGGTTTTCTTCTTCATGCAACGCAAATGCAGGTTAGTTCCATTAAAAAGTCTTCCACGAAGGCAAATTTCTCCCAATACTTGATCCAACAGTTCCCTTCTCTTCTGTATTGGGCTCAAAATTACAAGGTTATGGAGTTAAACATTAGTATCCTTAAACCAAAAATTGGATCAGCTGTTCAATGACCATTATAAAATCTTGCTTCGAATCACAGCTATAACTGGTCGAAACAACTCGGGTTACACTGACCACAATACTAACGTAAAATATCTTCAATCGTAGACTGTCAGGCTAACTGTGGAAGGATTTCGTATTTTTCCTATCTATATAACGCAAATGCAAGCTAGATCCCTCAAAAAAATCCTCCGCAAAGGCTCAATACTAGATCTAATACTTTTCACCCAATACTTTATCCAGGAGCTCCCTTGCCTCCTGAATCGGGTTCAAAATTACAAGGCTACGGAATTGAACTTTAGAGTTGAACGTAAACTCAAAATTCAGTCGGCTGCAACTACAGTTAAAAATTAAATACACAAAAAATATTGTTTCTTCGAAACTGCTTGAAATTTAATTTAAATGAAATTTTATAACTCGAAATTGTGTCATAAAATCTGATTGTAGCGGTCAAGAGGACATTAAAATTTTTATTATCATTCAGCATATTGCTCCTGCTAAAAGGAATCTGAAAGAATTTTGATTTATGATTGTCTCTTATTGACAGTAATAAAATTATATATTTTGCTAGAAGAGGTCAGAAAACGTTTGAAACTTTCATTTTCGATTAGAATAGAGCTCTAGTTGAAAGTTCAGCCCTGTGTGGAATAGGGTCAGAATTTTGTTTAGGTCATACTGATTCCCATTGATGATAATATAACAAAATATTCTGTTTGTAGAGAATTAGAAAACAGTTACAATTTCAGTTTTCGTGAGATTTAGAAGTCCAGTTGAAAATAAATTACTTCAGACATCTAAACAGTAGTCAAATTTCATATTAACGATCTATTTGCCGAGATTAGGGGATAAATTTTGCTTTTAGTGTTAAAAGAATTATTAAAATTTTTGATATAATCCAGATCATAGCTTAGAAAACTTTAGATTTCTAGATAGACTTAGAATGGTTCTAATTTTGATTTACTATAAACTCCATTTGGTTACAATATCCACTTTGCTTTAAGTTGTCAAGAAACAATTAAACTCGCATTGTCATCATCGGCTTATCAGAAATTTTAAGTAAAATTTGGAGTGATCTAGCTATTTGAAATGTAGTCGAAAGCTTGATTGCAAGATTCCATTATTACAAATATTAAAATTGTTAAAACAAAACTTGCTAAGGGATGTAACTTATTATTTAAAAAAAATATTTGTCCCCATAGGTAGCACAGAAAATTCATAATATCCATGTGCCCCGTTTTCATTTTTTTTTTTTGATCAAAAAACTATTTTTGTGATTATTTTTATTTTCATCTAAAACTTTTCAAGCTAAAGTCTTTATTTCATTCTGCATCTAAAGTCATTTAGAGCCACATTTCAGTTTAGTTTTAGGACTGCATATCTGTCCACAGAGCAAAACACTGACCATTCATGTCTCATCTTTTTCCTAGACTATTCTTTAATCAATTTTTTTACGAATAATCTACGACTTTAATGTCATTTTTTTAAAATTATAGCAGCGTAAAATTAGTCACTGATTTTTCGAAAAATCCCTAATTTTTAATACATTATCTAGCATTAAAATTTTTCAAATTCGTGTTTCTTTTTTATACACTTTAAAAATAGAGAATAAGAGAAGAACTGTTTATTTAAAAATTAATTAAAGTTATTATTTCATCAACTATTTTCATTTAACTAGCTGAACCATCGCTGATTGAATGTTCACCCATAAGACTTTGATTCAATTATTTCAAAAAATTATTCCTAATAATTTATTTTTAGAATAAAAGTAGGACTCATTCGCCTTATTTGAAACTGTTTTTGAAGAAATAGCTTCATTATTTAAAACATCATTTTATGAGGCAAATAATTTTAATTTTCATTAACATAAATTTCTTTTATTTTGTTAACAATTATTTAATGAAATTTTATGTGTTGAACCTAAATATAACCTGAATATAAAATACTGAAGCATAAATTAAAATCTGGAAACATTAAATTATCTTGTTTTAGTATTGTATGCCTTTTATCAATTCAATAAATTAAAATAATTTAAAAATTTCCCTTCTACGAAGAGAAAACAAAGCCTAGTGAGACTACTTTACTGTGTAGTAATGACATTTCAGGTAAAAAAAAGCATAATTTTGGTTAATATAACCAAAATATACGGTATGTAAACCATTTATTGGGTATTATTCCATTCTTACGGCAACAGCTTATCAGAAATTTTGGGTTTCAAAATTATACAACTTATTACCACACATTTAGTAAAAAGTGCCAACCTGAAAAGTAAATTTAATCGAATAAATGCTTTTTATGCCATGCTCGAAACTATCATGGTAAAATTACCGAATTTTACCATTACTATATTTTAACACATTACACAACTATATTTTATTGCTAATTTTACTGTTAATTTTATCACAATCATTATCAAATCGCTTCCGTTAAAATTAACTAGTTCTTGATATTACAATAGAGCCTAAACGTGGTTAATTTTATCATATTCTGGTAGTTTTTACTTTATTCATCGTATAAATTTCATATTTAATATATAACTTTATTGTTACAAAAGGAAAATTCAGAAAAATATACTTAAACATTTATATAATTCAGTGATAATGCTTACATCAATAAAAAAAAATTCAGTGACGGAGTATTATTTCTCAATCTTGTATTAAATCTAATGCCATTTACTACTTGATGAGAAAATACAGCTCCATTTTAGTATCAATAAGATGAACCATATAAATATTTTTTCTTCTGTACATTATATGATTTAATATTTCTCGCAAATGGAGCTCATATTCACTTTATGGACAAGTAACGATAAAAATGTTTCATCTTTTGTTACTAAAGACTTTATTCCAATAAAAACCTCTCCTTAAATGTTACTCGTATGTTAGCAAATATAAGCAAAATAATATTTTATCCGAAACTCTTTTCTGGAGTAAAAGCTTTTTCTAAGTTAAAGTTATTTCTTTATGTATGTAAAGAATTTCTAGAAGAACTTTTTTACGCATCAAATTTAAATCAGCATTTTTAGTTTCACATATACATAAACACTATAGTTTTAAAAAAGAAAGGAATATTTAATTTTGAAGTGATTTTTCATTTTCAAAAAAGTTTTAAATATGTATATCACTCTCACATACCTCAGTTGTCGGTCAAAGCAGTCATGGAGTATAAATCTCTCAATTTTGGAAATAATGACATTGTTCAATATCATCAGCATCGCGCACCAACCGCTTTTACTTACCGAACTGGTACCTATCGAAATGAAAATAGTCTGAAAACAGGTAAAATCTTTCCGACTATAGTACGTAAGAATTAGTTACTGAAAGGTGAAGTTTAGAAACACATTTAAGCTTCACCAAGCATGTTTTATTATATTTTCCCAGCTAGATATTCAAAGAATTTCAATAATGTTTTCATTTCGGCCTCGTTTAGCGTTAAGCAATGATGAAGCAGAACCTTTTTTAAACGTTAATTTCAGATATTTGTAACCCTTTCACATCACTTTGGATAAGCGCTATAAGAATATATATAAGGCATTAATTATGGAATAAGAAATACCCGATGAGAAAATGGGTAAGTAATTAAAAACTTTTAGGTTTTAATTAAAAACTAGCAATGAAAATCGAGTATGTTACCTGGTTTAGTCGCGATAAAAATGCAATATCTTTTTATCGTAATTCAAAAATAAGAAAACAGAGGACAGCTCACTAACAGAAACCCTTTTATTCTGCAACTTGGTGATAAGTCTCAGAAGAAAAGGAGTGTTTAAATATTTGAGTTCAAATGTGGTGATTTATATGCCTGAGAGGTTTAAAATGCATCAATACTAGCGAAAAATTACTATACTACTTAAACATTTACTTTAGCTTTAAAATTTGATATTTAAAATACTAGCAAAAATTTTGTAAAATATTTGCATTATTGAAATTATTTTTTTTAATTGAAAAGTTTTCAGTGAGAGATTTATTAATTGAAAAAAAAAAATTTTGAATTATTACTTCCTTTAAAGCTACTACTGAGAAAAAAAAAGTCAAAACTACCTGAATAGTAAAATTTACCGTGCTTCTGGCTCTATGGAAACACCAAAAAACTTTCTGTAATTTTCACCGAAGCACTTTGGTAATGGTTTTAGAAGAATTAACATATGGTTTCATAACGTGTTGTAAAATTTGGTAACATAATCAGGATACTTAAAGCATGGCATAAGAACTTTCTACTCGGTTAAATTTACTTTTCAGTTTTGTATTTCTTACTGCACATGCAGTAATAAGAACTATACTTTAGAAAATCAGAATTTTCGGTAAACCATTACGATATGAGTCGAAAGATTAGAAAATTAATGGTTTAAATACTATATGTTTTCATTTATATTAGTCAGAATAATGATTTTTTTACCACAAATGCCATTACCATGCGGTGCAAAAATTTTACCAGAATTTTTTCCAAGTGTAAAAAGATTTCCTATTTCAATTACTTTTCTGTTAAAATAAATCATTATTTATTATTTTCTTATTGAAGAACAAATCAACAATAGGAATAGTATTTTAAAAAAATGATATAAACACCGGGTGAACAAATTTTCGTTTTGATTAAATGAAGTTCAAAACATTCAAAATGATAAAACAATTTAAAGTTTTACCTGAAAAAATTTTCATTTCAAACGTCGTTCGAAAAACTAAAACAAAATGTCTGGATAGCGAGAGAAAAAAAATCCAAAAAATATTTGTGGTTTTTATCTGATCGCAAGTTCAAAATAAATCTGCAGCACCCGGCCCTGAGAAATACTTGTTCAACTACTGGGGATGGCATAAAGAATAAGTTGATTCTTTTGTTTTAGAGAAAATAATTGTTCTTGTGATTTCTGTTTTCCATTCTAGACAGATACTGAAACTCGAAAAAAGCCATAACGTTAACTATTAAAACTATTTCTAAGAGCAAAACATTTATCAAACATTGTCATTATTGTCAGACATTGTCATCGCATATTTACAAATAATGCATCTAGAAAAACTTAAATAAAAAATGAGTTTTGTAAGGGAATCGATTACTGGTTTAAGGATTTATGGCAAAGACGTAATCCATTCTAACTGTTGACATCAATAAAATATTGTTTGGTAATGTCAATTTTTTCTTGATAGATGAAGAACAAAATGTATTTTATGGTAATACAATACTATTTGGTTCAGGAATACGCATCACTGATCATTTATGAAATTATTTTCCTACTAACTAAATATTACATAATTCAATTGAAAATTTTTTATTTCAGAATTCAAACTGAAAAAAATTATTCAAAGAATACCTGTTTCATAATGACTTTTATATTAAATCTCGTCCAAATGCTATATAGTTCAAATTACTTTCCTTTACGTCCTCATTTTACGTTAATGTAATAGGATTTTTTTTTATATGTAGCATATATTTCGTTATTTAAATAAAAATAAAATACTCAATTTTTCTATAAAATAATAATTCTGACTTGTTTGGTTTTTATTAATACAAAAAAAACTCCGACTCTGAAGAAATCAAAAACAAAAAAAAATTTATTTGTTAATGATTTATTTCTGAGATATAACGTAGATTGTGATACTTTCTGCTGAAAATTTATAATTTCTAAAATACCATTAAAGTTCCTTTCAAAAAAGTGGATGTTTTTAAGAGAATTCATGCGTTTTTACACAATTTAGATATGTGGTGTTTCAAACCAACATTATAATAATAAATTATTATGATATAACTATTACAACAATATATTCTATTAGAGCGTAATTCTTGGATGTTCAAAAAATAGCCAATGAGTTGATATACTAATCAATTGACGAAAAACAGAAGGAGAGAGAAAGGCACAGTTTGCAGTCTATTGTTCTGCTTAAGGCGCAAGAAATGTCTTACGGTGAATTTTAATATCAGTATGAAAAGTTCAACTACAGATGGTAGTACGACTTAAAATGCCACTAAAAGTCGCTAATTATACCAACACGCTAATAATACAATCTGAAGACGCATCTAACAAACACCCGAATTTCGAGATATATATCTATTTTAAGCAAATTTGCTATTGCAGCATCAATCTGTATGTCGATTCGAGTTACTTTTTTTCTGGGAAATTCAAATCTGCATCAAAGGAAATAAAAGTTTCCTATCTAATATTATGAAGTAGCCCTCCACCTTTAAGAGGTGATATTGATAGTACGAGTTTCACACCATAAAAATATTTTACAAGTGTATAGATGCAAGCACTACCCTACAATAATGGAAGAGACACTTTAAGGTTTTGACGTTTTTTTTATATTTTTTTAAAAAATTCTTACAAGATTATTTAATAACTTCGAAGATGTTTAGTTTAGGCGATTTTTTATACTTAGCAATAAAATTTAAAGCTTTCAGTGGTTTGAGAGATCGACAGTAAATTATGAAAGAAAAACAGTACTTTTGAACACCATGGTGCCAAAAAACCAAGCAATAAGCTTGTAACTTGTATAGAATAGTTTAGTTGTTAGTTTTAAATACTGAACAAAATTTCATAAACCTAGAGTAAATATTTATACAGCTATGAGCATTTTCATAAAAAAAATTAGCATTTGTTTTTTTATTGTAACTTTATGTATATTCAACAAAATTAAAAAAAGTTTAAAGCAATTTAAGATTAATTATAAAATTCGGTAAAAACTTTGCAAGTTATGAGTATTTAAGCTTGTTCTTTTATACTGCGCTTGCTTTGAAAAAAATTTTAAAAGTTTTTCATAATTTTCTATTTAATCGTATTTGGCAATAAATAAAAAAGAAATTTGATATGAGTATCTTAAAAATTTAAACAGTTTCATGCAATTTTCTAAGCAGTTTCTTTACTTTTTAAAGGAAAGCTCAAAACTATCAGGGGTTTTTCACAAATTTTATTTGCATCATAAGATAAAATTTAATAACAAATGATTATACCTTACAATAATTGTGCAGAAACTGAACTTTGACAATATAAAAGGAAAAAACAAGCAGAAGAAAACATACTTTTACGGAGGGTGATCCCCCATAAAGCCAGTCTCATGTTTAATAAATCTTGCCTAATGATACAAGAGGAAATCTGTAGATGACCCCTTATCTATTAGAACTTTTTCTTAAAAAGTACAAAAAACTTCTTAGAAAAGTTCTTGAAACTTTTTAAATTTTTAAGATATTCAAATAAAACATGTATCTTTAGTTGCCAAATACGATTCCCTTCAAAATTATGAAAAAGCTTTTTTAAATTTTTCTGAGCATGTGCAGTACAAATGAACCAGCTTAAAATATCTTGCACAGTTCTTAACGATTTTTTTTTAATCTTCAATCATTAATTTTGAAATTAATTTAAAATTTTTCCAAAAATTTTGTTTAATTTCATTGAATATTTATGAAGTTATAGCAAACAAATGTAAGGCAAAAAGATTTTTTTTTATAAAAATGTCCATATCTACATAAACATTCACTCTTGGTTTACGAAACTTCATGCAATTAGTGAAAACAGTAACTAAAATAATCGATACAAGTTACAAGCAATTTGCTTGATTTGGGGCTCAAAACTACTTGTTTTCTTTTGTAAGGGTATTGTATATTGTACACAAACAAACACACACATATATATATATANTATATATATATATATTACATAATTGCTTAGTTTGCTTTTCATAATTAGCTAAGTTTGTCGTTTAAACAAGACAGAAGTTGGGGAACTACTTTCTTCTAAATTCTAATATTTTAATTCGACCACTGAAAACTAATTACACTTTAATATTTAACAAAATGGAATTTAAAAGTAATGTTAGTATAAATCTTTTATTAATATTCTTAAGCTGAAAAGATTAAGTTGAGTTTTGAAAGGATTAACTACATTAAAACTGATGGAATTATGATATTTCGAAACCACGTCCTAAATCTTCAAAAAAGCAATTCCTCGTTAGAAACTAGGGATTATTGAAGGCATTATTGATGGATTAGTTAGTAATTCGAAGTGATAATTTTTTTATTCTCACAATTGATAACAAAAATCAATAATAGTAAGTTCCAAAAACGGAAGAGAATTTTCTGCAATTTTTTAAAAGGAAAAGAAACGCTTAATTTTTGCAACATACCCTGAAATTTTATTGAGAAAAGTTTTTTCACTAAAAGGAAATGTGCTTCAGCTTATTTTCTGACTTGAAAAATAATTTTAGCCAGTTTTTAATTTTTTAAAATAATAATATACGAAAAAAATTGTGCTACATGGTGCAAAACCTTTAATGTCAGACTACTAATTTCAAAAACCAATTTTCAAATTTTTACAAAATTTGTTTAATATTTCTCGAGAAAAAAAATTTTAAGTGTTCAAGTTTTTTAGATTTTTATTTCTCTGAAACTAATAGGTTCCGTTAAAAAAAAAATTTTATTACTACCAGTTAAAAGCACGTGGTTTATTGAGATAAAAAAATCAACATCCTTTAATCCAAAATTCTTTACTCATTATTGAATCTATATTTCTCTTTGATTAAGTCTCTAAAGAGGGCAAAATGACGTCTTTTTGTTCATGCCTTCTAATTAAAAAGGAAAATTGCATAACATGTTCATTATTAAAAGAAAAGATTAGAATATCTTTGGCTTTCAAAGGCAAAAAATCTAGTAAAAGTTGTCATGATATTGGACTGTAAATTAGTTATCGCTTTTTAGTGGTATTTACATGCTGCGTTTATTTATCATTCATTCTTGATTTTATTCTCTGTTATTATTACGTTTTGAATTTCGATTAATATTCACAGCTAAAAACTCCGAATTAAAAATGTTACACATTTATAGTATTACTAGCTTCATAGGAAGAAAAATGGTAAGTAACCACTACTTTATAACTATTTTTAATTTTTATTAGCACTACGAGTCGTGTACAAAACTGAGAACATATACCAACTTTATAAATGAAAGTAAAATTACTACAAATACATTTTTTATTTATTATTATTTATATATATATTTTATTTATTATTATTCATATATATATCTATATATATATTTCTCTTACACGCCGACAAAAAAAAAGCCTCATTACAACTCCCCGAATGGCAAAGCTAGAAAATCGACCTATGATTGCAGCTAAAAATGTCACATGCCAAATCTAGATGAGATGACTCAATATATAGCGCTTTTAAAAACGAAAACTGAAATAATCAGAGAGAGCATTCTCACCAAATGTGATCTGGAAATGTGATCTGTGAATATGGAAATGAATGGGGGAAAACTAGATCCTACCAATCATAATGGTCTGACACCGTTTTCCATTATTGTCGGCGCATTTTTAATGGCCGGAAAATCACGCGGTAGGATTTTAAATACAACAATACCAGTATTCTCAATGAATAAAGTTAATGAAGCACCATTGGTGTGAACAATAGTTTGACAATTTTTTAATTATGGTTTTTAGTATCTAACATGTTTTTAATCTAAATTCATTTGTCATTTACTTTAATTTTCTTATTTTTTTAAAATACACGCTTCAAAAAGGTTGATATAAGCAAACTAAATACGCTGTTCAGTTACGTGTTTTAATAAAACTAATTAATTTAAAAGCAACAGTAATTCAAACCTAAATCACTCAAGTACTAAAAAGAAAAATTAATGGAAAAGAGTTTCAAGAGGTTTACTAAATATGCTACATTCACATTACCAAATATGCTAATTTAAGGATTTAATATAGGTATAGTAGAAATGAGTTTCTCATGGAAAGGAATTAGCACTGGAAAAAATTACTTGATTTCGGTAAATATGTCTACTTGATTTGGCAGCGAGAAATAGCATTTTTCCATACAATACTGAATATAGTTAATTTTATTTTGATGGGATCAACTTCTGTTTCAGAAAGTTTCAGGAAATAGTAATAAGTGAAAAAAAAATGGAATTATTTTTATGGTATCAGTATATTACGTCATCACAATTAAAAAGAGAGAATCGAATTGAAACTCTCCTCCTTCGTGAATGGATAATTTTATTTCTTTTACAAGTGGAAAAATGTAGAGAATGTAGAAATGCATTTTTTCTGTGACAAAAGCAGGAAACATAAGTTATTTTCTATTTTCGAACTTGGGGGCAATTTTTTCCATTTCGAAATGATTTTGAATTTCACTACTGAGAGAGATTAGGGAAACTATCAGTGTAGGGAAGTTAGGGCAAACTCTTTAAGAATAAGAAACAGTGTTGGGAGCATTTTTTTCGGCATACACTTGCCCGATATTCCCTGCGTTGAAATTTTACGGTCCTTAATCCCGATATTCCCTGCGTTGAAATTTTACGGTCCTTAATCCTTTAATGGGCCCTTTATTTCTAGTAAAGATAAATTAAAGTATTTTTGGAATTGAAATTGTTTTAAGAACAGTAACTGATATTAAAATTATAAACTGATATAAAAATGATTAACTGATATAAAAATGCCATTTTTTTGGCAGTAAATATATTTAACATGACCTATTAGGAACTTACTGACTTTTATTTTTCTTTATTTATAAAATAAATTCCTTAAATGCTACAAACTTTAAAAGGAATTATGTATTTTATAACTTTTAAACGCTTTTTAAAAGTGGCAAATGGTTACCAATTTTATTCAAATTCACCTCAAGAAAGCTGAAGTTATTGAATAATGGAAACCTAAATTAAAAGTGGTAAAAAGTGGTGGTAAGTATACTGACCACGGCTTTCAAAAGGGTTAACTTACATCTTAAATCAAGGATCCTTAACTTACACCTGTAAATCTCATGTTATACTTTGTGAAGCATGAGAAATTGTGTAATTAATTTAAATAAAATAAAATAAGTAGTTCTTAACCTTTTTCCTTGGTGAACATTTTCCCTTACTTATCTAAAGTGTAAAGCTCATAGCAACCTTAGAGCCAAAAAATAATTTTCATGATAATTTTCCAGACCACTTAAAAAGATTAATAAATTAGTGAATAATTAACAAAGTCGTATCGTCAAAATGTTTTTGAAAGTATTTCGCTATCAGAGAGTGTTTCATTTTTAATTTTGAAATTTTGAAAACAAATATATATTCTTTTCGCTTTAACTATCTAGGGAAAAGTGTATCAACAAAAAATGAAATGAAAAATCTTCACACATAGGGAAGAAGCTTGGAACTAAAGAGCGAAGGCCTAATTTATAGTAGAGAGTCTAACATTTCAATTCCAATTTCTCTCTCTTTCTTCATGGCGAAATTTCTTTAACCAATCAGAGAGCTTTTTGTGTTCGTAGGAAGTTGAATGCCAATAAGATCAGTTAATATAAATTTTAAACTAAAATCGATTTTTCAAATTTCTGTTTGTATTTCAGTTGTATTCTTACCAAACACTTGTGATTTATTTTGAGCAAAGAATATTTCAAAAATTAATAAAATTGGAATTAATCTGTTTATTGGTTACCAGATAAGGTTTCCTCCGCCAAAATTTTAGCAAATTTTGGAAGTGCAATGAAAAAAAAAGTTTAAACTTTTTTTTCATTTTATAACCGCCCTTGAACAGCCGACTAAATTTTTGGGTTTACGACTATTAATGTTCAACTCCGTAGCCTTGTAATTTTTTACTCAATCTAGAAGACAAGGGAGCTCCTGGATCAAGTATTAAGAGAAATTTGCTGTCGTGGAGGATTAACCAGCATTTGCGTTACATGGAGAGTATACACTAGAACCACCCACGGTTAACCTCTGACGACGAAGGGACTCTAATCCACGATTCGTCTACCACTGAGGATATTTCAAGTCAGCACTGTGGTCGGTGCAGGCCGGATGCGAATTCGTATCCACCAGCCATCACTAGGATTTGAACCCGGTTCACCTCATTGGAAGGGAACACTCTATCCCCTTAGCCATCGCTGCTCCTTGTTTTTCATTTGTAAGTTCTTTCCATATGCTTCGCGTTCTTAAATTGTAATAAAATTGAAACGTCCATGACGGTCAAATAAATGTCCACCTAGTGTACTTATTACGAGAGTTTGTCAAAAAATTGTCAGATTATTTCAAAATTTTACCATATAGATAACAAATTAGAAAAATTAAATAAAAATTCATTTGTGACGAAAGAAGGTTGGTTGGGTGAAGCTTATTGGCGCAAGAGCCAGAAGTGGCTATACTGCGCCAGTCACTAGGTTGTAATCTATTTCAATCTGATATATTTTTTCTTAAAGTAAGGAATAAATTCCTATAGTCTTGATAAACTTTAAAAGATTGTGATGTATAGGGTCGCCAAGCAAAGATTGAAGATCAAGATAAAAGGTGCCAAAAAGTTTGTTCTTCAAATGTTTAAATCATTCGCAGCAGATTAAAATATATTTAATAGTAATGTCAACACGAGATAGAGAACAACTAGGTGCAGATGTAGATTCTAATAAATGCATGTGGGTAAAGCGGAAATGACATATACGGAGTATATTGAATATAACCTGGGTTTTGCAATTAATATGTATTGTTTTAAAGCTGTCAAGGTTAGGATAAATTTGGAGCAGTTTATTAATAATTTGTTTATTTCAATGTTCTTTTCAGGCAAAAGATGGAATTAGAGCTCATGGACAACCTTCAATAGGCCAACCGAATCTTTTGTATATTGTTCCAATTGGTTTAGCATAGCGTCCAAACTTTTCTAATGAATATATAGGATTACTAGCTAACCATCCAATCTCTTTAGCAGTTGTTTTCGGGTATTTTGGATAATCCACTGAGCTTTTCCGTTCTTCTTCTTTAACAGGAAAAACATAAGTTTTTGCTGTTTCATTCTGTAATTGTTTGTATTCTTCAATAAGGAAACTCCATTCCTCTTCCCAATTATTCGCAGCTTTTATTTCGTTTTGAAGAGTTCGTTTCCAAACTGCATCTGGGTCTTCGCGAAAGCTTGGTAACTCCGGATTAGTTTCAGCCATAATAGGTAACTTTGGTAGTGTAATTTGGAGATGTTTTCTTTCTTCAGAATTTATTCATTCAGTAATTTCTTACAAACATTCCGGTTTATTTTTAATTTCAAGTTGAAAAATTTACTTTTACCTGCAGAAATAAAGTATTTAAAATATTTAGAATTTAAAACAAGTTTGTTGATAAAATATATTTAGTATTATGTTGAATCATATTTTTCGTCGCTTTTGCTTGCTATTGCTGACTTTCAAATATAAATATTGCTACAAAGAAACTATTTTTTTATCTCCACGCAGTCCATCTGGGTACACGCAAGAAACAATATAAATTGAAATGAACATACCTAGATTCTTTGCTTGGAAGAGGCGTCACGTGTGGATGTCGATTAGCTGCTGAATAGAGGCATTAGTATAAGTCACAATTTAGCACCAATTAAATTCAACAACCAAGCATGAGGTTACTTGCAAGTACCTAATTAAATTTGATCCAAAAATTAATTCAGAGTGTTGATAAATTAAGCCTAATAGCTGCCACGTCAAAATGCCGTCTTGTTTATAAAGAGAAAGCTAATTTAGAAATATTCTTCTGGGGTCGCAAGTTCCAAACTTCCAAGGCCTGAAAGATTTCAAGACCTGGGCAAATCTAAACTAGATCACCAACTTCACCGCTGTATATAAGGTCATTTCGATAATTCCTCTATTTAAATTTATTAGATCTAAACAACACATTGGCATTAATCTAAATCACCTTTGGACAAAGTCACTTTATGATATGAGATACTTGCTTTAAAATATAAAATATGATTAATGACGCTTAAAAAAGGATCTGTCTTTCATTTTAGACGGTAAAAAATACCAGTATCATTTAAATCCTAAACTATTAATATTTTCATAAATTAGAGATGTACTTAGTAATCACTTATTCATCCTTCCTTACATCTCTATTAAAATAATAAAACCATTGTGAGCAATTAAAATAATAAAAACACTTTGAAACAAATATTATTTCATTTAAAATAATTTTTGTACTGCATAGAATAAATTTCAAAGGCACATTACCGCTCTTTACAACATTAAAATCCAGCTTGCTATTCCTTGACAGTTAATGATGCTTAATATCTAAGTCATTAATCAAAATCGTTAAAATTATTAATCAAAAATTAAATGAACTTGTTCTCTGAGTTGAAACAATTTTTACAAGGTTGAACTAGATCATTAACTTTGATGTGTATCGGGTTTACCTACTATCTTTTAAAGAACTCTTTCAAATTGATGTCACACTGTTTCTGTTGTTGCTTCTATTGCCACATGCCGATGCCAGCAAGCCTGATGGGGAAATCAAGCAAATTTTAGGCTGAGGGTGCGTCTTTCTATTTTTCAGTGGAGCCAACTATGGCCAAGAATACGATCATCCACACACTCATTAAATCCCGTGTTACAGGGCGGACGAATTCAAACATCCATTCATTCATCCAAAGATTATAATTTTGACCTGAACCAGATCAACCTCCTATTCAGTTCCCCTGATGGATTGATTTGATATAGTAACTTGGAGGACATTGTGATCCCGACAGATTTAACATGCACCAGTCACCATTTAATACATGGGGGTTTCGTTATATATTTATATATAACTTCAACATTTCACTCCATCAAACTCCATTTCATGACTGATACGAATACTTAATTATTTTTACATCGTTCAAACAAAATGGCACATCTTTTTTCACTCTAAAAGATGGTTCAAACATACAGTCAATACACTCTTTTTCCTCTACATAAAAATCCAAATTTAGTTTAGAGGCAAAATATGTTTTCTTTTATTTTTTCATTGCCGAGGCAACTACAACACTGCAGCATAGTTTTTTAGTGTTGAAGTTCATTTTGTTACATAATATCTATAGGGCGATTCCACGAAAAGTGGTCCTGAGTGAATAAATTTTCAAAATTATCGTAAAATCAAAAATGACACAATTTCGGAATCTAGAAGATGTACATTTTTTAATAGTTAAGATAGTTTTTTGAATTACAAAAAATATTTATGTGAATTGTAACAAAAAGTGGAACACTATGAATTTGAACAGGAGTTCTCTTCTTTGTTATGTTATATTCCAATGGAGTTCTTAAAATATTAAAGAGCAATAAAATAGTTTTTAGTAATAAATATAACTATTTTACTCTTTTATCATTGTTTAATGTAATTTTTTAATTTGGCCTAAAATTTTTTGCTTGTTTGAAAGTTGATTAATCAAGATAGTCTAATTTCCCAGTAACACACGTAACATAATTTTGCATTTTTTTCTGTAAAAACTTTAGTAAAAAAGAAAATTTAAAAATTTTTTGTTTTATAAATTAAGAAGGCAAGATATGCAACGGAAAAAATTCTCGAATTAAAACTGCCAATAGTTAAAATTTTATAATTAATTTTATTCAAGGTAACACACGTAACGAAAAGTTACGCGCGTTACTGTTATGTGTGTTAGAGGTACTTATACACTTTAATTATTTATTTATTTTCAATAAAAGATTTAAATCATGTTCGGACATTNTGTGATCCCGACAGATTTAACATGCACCAGTCACCATTTAATACATGGGGGTTTCGATATATATATATATATAACTTCAACATTTCACTCCATCAAACTCCATTTCAAGACTGATACGAATACTTAATTATATTTACATCGTTCAAACAAAATGGCTCATCTTTTTTCACTCTAAAAGATGGTTCAAACATACAGTCAAAACACTCCTTTACCTCTACCTAAAAATCCAAATTTAGTTTAGAGGCAAAATATGTATTCTTTTATTTTTTCATTGCCGAGGCAACTACAACGCTACAGCATAGCTTTTTAGCGTTGAAGTTCATTTTGTTACATAATATCCATAGCCCGTTTATCATTTCAAGGTAATTAGTAGCTCTGGAATAGTTAGAGTTGAGTTGTTCCGTTAGATTAAATTTGAATTATTGGCAAGCCTGTAAGCAAACGGATAAAATGAAGTCCAGTCTCTGTTTAGACCGAGTAATTGGTAGCTTCATATTCCACCTTATTTTACAAATCCACATTATTTTTTAAACAATTTACAATATCGGAAAATTGCATTATCTCCTAATAATGAAAAAAAAGTGTTAACTCACTGTAAGGAATTAATTTATAAAATAGACAAAAAATAATAACAATAATGTCAAAAAAATATTCTTGAACAGCATGATTATTTTGATATCCTGAAAGTACCATTAACAAATATCTTACAGTTTGTGAGTAGGGAATCTCACTCACAACTCTAGAACCATTTATTCTATATTCCTGAAACTTAGACAGCGGCTACAAGCGGAAAATTTAGCCCCCAATCCAATAATTCGTTTGAAATATTCAATTAGTTTATTCGATAGAGCCGTATTAAAAATAGATTTCTTCAGTCCCTTAGAACTCGCCATCGATAAAAATTATAGACTGTGGACGATTTTCTTTCTATCAAATATTTTAAAAATTACATCAACGATATTTTCTAGCTTATTGCTCCCATTAAAAAATGAACCTTTTTTCAAGCTCATTAATGTTTAATTATTTTTTATTCGTTACGTCATTTAAACGTACCAAATTATTGTTCCTAATTACTTCACCAAATTAGTATTCCTAAAGTTATTTGAAAGCTTGTGTTTGTTAAAAATTATACATCTGAAAAGTGAATCTATAAAATTATATAATTTAAAATCAATAGTAATTGAAAAAAAATTTTGCATTGGAAAGGAAAATTAATGGAGAAATAATACTTATTCGTGTAGGAGAAGCCTAAAAAATTGTCATACTCTCATTGAAGGCAACAACGCTTAGTTAAATTTGTTAATAGGTATTAATTTAATTAAAAAATGTTCTAGAAGGTAAAATTAGGGGGAAAAGGTACTTATTTTTTGGGGGAAACCATAAAATATCGTACCATATGATTACTGAGGCTCTTGATGCTTAACTAATTTTAGTAATAATTACTAAATGGAACTAAAAATAAGCTATGTTAAAAGCAGTGGGAAAGCTATGGGAAAATAGCAAGAATCCATTTAAGAGAAGCGTAAAATAGTGACAAACTAATTTTGAGACCAATGATACTTAATTAATTTTGATTGAAAAAAAATACTCTAAAGATTCTGAGAACTACTGAACAAAGTTAACAGAGAAATGAATCGTTTAGGAAAAAAGTTTAGGTCACCATATTATTTTTAGTGTCAATGATACTCTATTAGTTTAAGTAATAAACTCTCCTAGTATTATTCTAATTGGACAGTTTTGATACAAAATGTACAAATGTGAGTCTAAATATCTGATACTTATTAATACTGCGTCAATACTGAGAACCTTTAATATAGATACGGTAAAAAGAGGATTTTTTGCGTTAATAGGTACTTAAGTAGAATAAGTACCTATAAAAATAAGTATCGGAGAAAATTGAGCCTGATTGTTGTAAATTTTGACTATCATAAGTTGTTCTCGAGCAATAGTATCATGCTAAATGATTCTAAATACATCTAGTATTTATTTTGATGAAATGAATATTTATTAAAAACGTGTTTTGCTTAGTTTAATAACGTAAAGCCACCGCAAAAGACAAAATAATAAATTTAAAAAATGGAAAAAATTGAATTATTTTATCTTTAAGCATTCAGTTTTATGCATTAATTGTGTTGGTATAAGTATTTAAGTTTCGTTTTGTGATTTTGTTGTTTGTTCAATACTGATATATTGATTGCTTACTTTCTACCACTTCATCCAACGAACGGGTATTCAGCTAGTCTCAAGCAAAATAAATGTGTGACAAACGTTTTTGTCCTTTCTGTAGAAATTCAGAGGAAACTCCTCAAACATAAAAAAGCATAGATTTCAGAAATTTCCTTGCATCATTTTAAGAGCAAAGCTAACATCCAGCGTGATACACTTCTAATAGAAAAATAATTTTTTTCTGTTAGAGTAAAATTCAAAATAATGTTTTTTTTATTTTTTTTAAATGTCTCTTTTTCTGTAAATTAAAATTCTACTCCTATACACATATAAAATTACAATTCAGTTAAAGATCCTTTTCTAAACACTTAAATATCAATTGTAAAGAAATTATTAAGATTTTACTGTTTTTAAAGATAAAAACTCATCCTCTCAGTGATCAAATACAAATGACTGTTAACAGGGTTTAACAATTACTAAACACAATGTTGTTCAATATTGACCTATCGATTAATATTGATATTGATTACCTGATTTTTTCCTCACCATACGAAGAATGGATACTCATCTAATCTCAAATAAAATAATTGTGCGGCAAATGATTTTGTCCATCTGTAGAAATTTTGAAGATGAATCGATCTACTAAACACATCATGCATCAAAACATTTAAAAATGAATCTACTAAACACATCATACATAAAAAAACACAGATACCAGAAAGTTTCATACTTAAGAACAAAACTAACATTCAACATGATAGACTAAAATCACGTTGAATAGACAAATAAACAAATAAAATAGACAAATAAAATAATCGCGGGACAAATGATTTTGTCCAATCTGTAAAAATTTTGAAGATGAATCGATCTATTAAACACATCATACATCAAAGCATTTGAAAATGAATCTACTAAGCACATCATACATCAAAACATTTGAAAATGAATCTACTAAACACATCATACATCAAAACATTTGAAAATGAATCTACTAAACACATCATACATAAAAACATAGATGCCAGAAAGTTTCATTCTTAAAAGCAATCTAACATTCATCGTGATAGATTCCTAATACAAAATTAATTTTTTTATTTTAGAGTAAAGTTCAAAAGAAAGTTTTCTTTGAAAAAAGCGTCACTTCGGCTGGAAATTGTTCTCACTATTCAGTGTCACTATTCCTATATGCATATCAAGTCCCAAATGAGTTAAACAACCTTTTCGAAACACTTACATATCAATTATTAAGATTTTACTGTTTTTATGGAAAACTGATCCTCTCAATGATCAAATACAATTGAATGTTTAACAGGGTTTAACAATTACTAAACACAATGAGAACTATGCTGTAGATCTCTCGCGAAGCATTTGAAAATGTCTTTATTAAATTATATTTCCAAGCTGTTTGCTTTCCTTGATGCGTGGTGTGTGGAGACATTTAATTAAAGAGACTTCTAAGCTGAAAACAGTGAAGAATTTTCTCTGAATTTAATTAAATTTCCTCACAAAGGCACTCAGCAAGAGAATGAAGGGAGTTCGCCTCATATACTAATTTTCATTATTTCGTTGCTTATTTGGCAGAACTGTTTGTAGGTCTCTTCAATTTCTCGGTGTGAAATTTCGATTCAGTTCTTCAATTAAAATATCCTAAGTACGAATTCATAGATGTTTACGAAATGCCAGCAAATGTATTATACAAACCGTGAAACATTTCATTAAATCCTTTAAATAAGATCTTACTAAAATTCGGATTTGAAATTGAGAAGTAAATAAATGCATGTCCCGATTCAGTGTCGTGAAAAGATTATACACTAAGATTAGGGTAGGTTGCAATTGTAATAATATTTCATTGCAAACTCTCTGATCTACACAATTAAAGCAGTAAGGTATAGAAGTTCGTAACTTAAAGATAAAGAACAGGGGTAAGTTCTAATCAGAAAACAAACTCTTAGGTATGATTCTCTGATATGGCGAAAAAGAATTTTCAGAGTAGGTAACATCAGGAAGACGTGATATAGGTTGAATCTAATTTTCTCCCTATACATTGTTTCCTTATTTAAAAAGATTAGAAACAATTTTTGATTTAAAAAGAAAAATGCAGATCAAAATGCGTCAGTTAATTAAAATAGAAAAGCACTAGAAACAAAAAAGTACTTTATATGAACAAAAAAATTTCATTTTTTTATTTTTGAAGTTGACATTTTCGTCTCTAAAATGTGAGGGACGCTCGCACCACTGGTTTGAGAGCTGGCGGTAGTAAGTTCGATCCTTGTAGCTGACAAAACATCAGGCATGTATACGCAAGCAAAAGGTGCATGTTAAATCTGCCCTTGTTGAAAATACTCTCATTGGTTGTAGTGTGAAAGTTTGCAAAGAAGTGTACCAGTTCGTGCGCTATCCACGTCATCTGTACAGGAACAAAACTACATTGCCTTTCTACTATAGCTTTTAAAAGATAGATCACTAAAAATGGAGCTAGATGTTAAGTTATGGTTGGGTAATGATGATGTTGAGGCTAGCCGCAAAAAGAAACGTGGCCAGTCATTGTTGAAAATGAGAAAAATTTATTTTTGCCATATTAAATGTGAAGTTTCTTTTAATTTCAAATACGAATTCGAACTTGGTTAGAAACATACGTATTTATTTATAAACTGATTATTGCATGAAAACAAAATTTAAGTACGAAAGTTTTCGATAATATTTTACAAATAAGTATATATTTCCTTAAGAAAATTCGTTACATTTCTGACAGATGTCTTCCTCCTTTCTAGTCATATCAAAGTAGGTATTAAAATAAATTTGAGGACAATGATGATCATTTTGTACATTCTTTTTGAATATAAAAATCACACAGTATGATCTTTAGTACACAAAAAAGAGCTAGATATATTTGGCAGTGGTAAGTATGAAATAATTCAGTGACCGCCACAAATAAAGTCAATGGATTATAAAATCAGACGCTTTTTGTAAAATCTAATCGCAAGACCTGAATCATTACAATATCTTGAAACCATCCTCTAATAAAATCATGAATATCGTATTTTAAAATCATCATTAATGTTTTTTACAGTTTTACCATTTTTGTGAGGCGCATGTCTTAAAAAAAAGCTGCCTTTTCTTGTATGAAGAATTAAAATTTTCTAGTCTTTCAAGTTTTGAAAGATGCGTAGAAATTAAGAAACAAATTACATTCTTCTCTCCAAGATCAAAAAGAACAAATTTACAGCTGTGGCTTATACTTTTAAGGGAAATTGAAGGTCGAGAGTTGAAACAGTTCTGGAAGGGGAGTGTTAAAGAGTCCAGATGGAAACTGTTTACGAGTAGGGAAAGTTTAGGGAATGCATACCATCATTAAATGTCAAAATCATCACTCATTCAATAAAATAAATCTATCTTTAACCGACGTTTGAAAAGTGCCTTATTTTGAAATAAGCTATATAACAAAGAAAAAAATTTTTAAAAGTTGAAAAAAAACTTTTAAAAACTTCAAACTACATTGCATCGTTAACTTCCAATTTCACTAATCAGGCAAATATGGAAAGCCATTCTGTGAGTAGTAGATCGCAGAAGAATCGTAGCTCGTGTTTAATAAAAATGCCTGTAATAAATTCAGTAGAAATAAAATACTAATGTAGAAAATAATTCAGGAAGTTTAAATTTGAAACATTTCTTCCTTAAATGTAAATACACTCTATAACAAAAAAAATCGACGCACCAAGAAGGAGTTGTCAGATTGAAACGAAAATTTGTGGATCGAAAAACAATGTACAGAATAGTAAATTATTAAAATTTCAGAACAATTGAATAATTTATTGCAGAGTTATAGTAACTAGTTCAACAAGGTGTTGACCTGCCTCTAGCCTGGATACAAGCTGCCACACGGCGTGACATAGACCGATAAAGCTCCCGGATGGTCTCTTGCTGTATTTCCTGCCAAATTCAATCCAATTGTCGAACGAGGTCATTAACATTCCGTGCCAGATGCAATCGCCTTCCCATCATATCACAGACATGCTCGATGGGAGAGAGATCTGGTGATTTGGCAGGCCAAGGAAGAGTTTGACAAGCTTGCAGACAGTTCATACCAACACGTGCCGTATGTGGTCTGTCATTGTTCTGCTGAAAAGCCAGCCCAGGGTGCTGCAAAGGGAACGGTAGCAAAACAGGTCTTAGGATGTCGTCGACGTACCGTTGTACAGTAAGTGTACCTCTAATGGCAACCGGCTGTCAAAGGAAATGGCATACCAGACCATAATGCCTGGTTGAGGGCCGGTGCGGCGTGCAATAGTGAAGACAGGATCCCCCCTCTACTCTGTGCGTCTCCAAACACGTCTTCGATGATCGTCAGGACACAGTTGGAAGCGGGATTCGTCGCTAAAGACTATGCGTCCCCAGTCGGCATCATTCCAGTCATATCTGTTCAAAACATTCATGCATACGAAATTTCAAAGCAATCGGATGATTCCTTCCTGGTGCGTCGATTTTTTTGTTATAGAGTGTATTCCAGTTTATAAAATCCTTCACTAAATAAAATGTGTTTTTGGAACGAACGTGATTTTAACGGGCACTGTAACTGTATTTTCTAAATAATTTATTTCTTCCTCACTAATTGATATTTACTAGTAATGTTTATTTATAAGCCCTTATAAATATTATTCTCTACTATCATTACCTTTTTTTAAAACTATTTAAAATTAAATATCAGAAAGTAACAATATCATTCCATAATTATACTATTAAATAGTAGCATAATGCTACCTTATAATACATTATTTTACAGTGAAGATATTTAGTCATCAATTTACGAATATTAAAATTTAAGTTAGCTTTTTCTTTTCAATTAATTATAATTACTTTTAAAATAAATTTTGTGAAAAACTACATTCAATAAACGAATGCAATTAAAGTAATAAATGCGAAATAGCTATTAAAAATTCTAAAGCAATATTAGATACAATAAAGCAATATTTATGGGAAAAATATTTAATGAGATTTATTTTAGAATTGCCAAACTTTAAATAGGAATTTCAAAAACAAGTATTTAAATTTGCTATAAAGTAATGGAAACAAATTTTATCTCTATAAGATTGAAAACTAAATCTGTGGAACCAATTTTCTACTAATAAAATAAAATAAAAATTCGGGATATTTAAATTGAATAATTTTCAATTTTGATGTAACAATTTGTTTTAAAAGACAAAAAATATTTTTGCAAAGTGATACGAGTAAAAGTGGAAATCCGTAGCATCCCAAACTATATTTATTCATGACTTTTATCTTAAGATTCAAGACTTTTCCGGTTCATTTACAATACTAAAAAAACTAATAATTTTGCCAACAATATGTAAAATTTTATATCTTTTAAAATAAATATTTTTTTTAAAAAAATGACATGAATACTGTCGGAAGCCATCACATCTCAGTAGGGATAACTGACAAATTTCATTAAATTTACGTAAAAACAAGTAAGTAAAATTTTCGGAAGCCTTAGTTATAAGTATTCCGAAAGAAAAAGTTACAAACTAATTAGCAATATCAGGCTATGTTTCATGATTTATTACAAAAATTACTCAAACGTTGCTCTCCGAGCCAAAAGCAGTTAAAAAGGAGAGAACATCAACATGAGCATTTTGTGATCTTAAGTGAAATATTCTTGATAATAGAGTTGGTTTTGTTTTTCACTCTGTTAAGACAAAACTTAATATCTACTGAAGAGCAATATTTCATGAAATGTTATACCCTTGTTTGGCGATCTTTAATTGCTTCTCTTCTAAAGTAGGTCCGTAATTATTCTTGCGCAATTTTGGTGCTGTTATTAGGAGAAGAAAAGTAAAAATTTTTGCCGAAGCTTTTAGTTAAGAGCGGTTTGGTTGTTTCTTTTTATTTAGACCGAAATCTATAGAAAACCTAGTTTTAAAAAGGAAAAAAAGTCTATTAGTATCTTTACAGTATTATCTTTAAGGATTAGCCTCTTAGTACACATTAAATAAAATATGTACAATGTAAGAAGATAGATTTTCAAGGAAGAATCAAAATTAATGGATGATAATATAGTAATTAAACTAGCTTCTCCAGTTTCTTCCTCTAATTCAACTACTTAGTTCCCCCTTGTGCAAATTAATTGAAACAAACTCAATAAATTCAGAAAACTAAGAGAAATTGCTATTTTATTTAAATTTATACAAACTCAAAAATTTTTAGTACATAATATGATCTCCACGACACTTTATTAACATTTGGACACTATTCGGCATGGATTCCCCTAATTTTTTGCAGTCATTTATAATATTTGTGTCCTTGTACCACACATGAATTAACGCCGTGATTAGCTTCTCCATAGTTGTACAGTCNTAAGTTTTTACATTGTAATGTACTGCTCAGAACGCATCATACCGTCAATAGGCTGCAAAGGTCCAACCCCATTGTAACCGAAACAACCCCAAAACATCTTCTTTAAAAAACACGAAGAAAAAAAGTTTGTTTCAATTAATTTGCTCAAGGGTGTAATTGGTTTGTGGTAATAATTTAGACTTTTTAAAAAGTAAATGAGACTTTTATTGCTTTTACAAAAGAAGCTGCTTTCTGTTTCCCATATTTAACTCTATACATTTTGTAACAATTATCCTATTTTTCAGAACTACCCGAACTTTGTAGAGTATTATTTAAAAAGAAAGATGTTTAAACACGTTGCAAGTGGGTCACGTTAAAAAAAGTTTTTGAAATTTGCGATCCATACAAAAGTTTAAAAAGTGGTAGCAAAACTACATCGCTTCTGCTCTGTTTTTCAAGGAAATTAGTCATTCGTGATTACCACAAACATAAATGATTCAGTATATATGTAATCAGTACTACTCGTTGTGTTATTGCTACTCGTTGTATCAATACTACTCGTTGTATGCAACTATTCGTTGTATTTTTTTTTAAATTGAAGTTGCAGCTATGGTGACAAATTTGATCCTACTTTCAAAAAATCTTGTCTACCTCTTTTTTAAAAATTTAAACAATAACAACTGTAATACATTTTTTGCAAAAGTTGCCCTCATCATGAGTGTTAAAAAGCTTTTCCCTTTCTTTTTTTTCAAAAAAAATCAAATTTATAAGTCCTTTGTGTTTTTGGTTAGATGTTATTTTTTGGACTAAGTTTTTTAAGGAGTTCTTAAGCACACAGAACAACTAATGTAAACTTCCCTCTTTTGCTTAAAAATAACACACATTTTTAGCTTAACTCTAATTTTAATTACGATTTTCCTTTTAAAAATTGAAATATTAAGGTAAAAGAAATTTAAACTAGAGCTTAGAAAATATTTATTATTAAAATGTATTTAAACGTTTAATTTTTGAAAAACTGAAGTTCGTTGAATTTACAGTTAGATAACTCAAATGATCTGTATAAAAAAATTTTAAACTGCTTAAACTTATTTAATAGGACGATTTCGTCCTTATTTATACGATTTAAAATGTTATAAAAAACTATATATACTAGAAATACAAATTAATAACTATATACTAGTCATATAAATTAATAAAGAGTAGGAAGAAACTAACCTTATTATGCAACATTATATTTAGTGAATATTGACTGTAATTTGGCGAAAAATATTGAAACTTTTTTTTAAATTTACACAAAGTTTAATAGTTTAACGAATAGCTCCGTGTATGTAGTAGTATGTGTCATAGAAACAACATTTCTTTTATTTAGCCTATTTGATAAATAAAACTATTAAATCACGGTTGAATTCACTAATAAATTTTATCATGAAAAAAATAATATACGGGGAAAATTTATTCTTTCTCAACCAAGAAATTAAAACAAGCAATACTTTAAATGCTTTTCAATTCGAAGTAAAGTTATAATTTTAAACTATGCATACTATCGTGCAGTAAAGAATTATTTTACTTATTTTATTATGAATTTCGTGCGAATAAGTAGGTTATCTACTTAAAAAATTATTAGTTTTTAATTTTAAAAAAATTGCTGATTTGGAGAAATTCTTCCACTTAGATGAATATCATTAAAATCAATGAATGATTCTCAATTTTGAAATTTTTTTATCAACCCAGACCATGCAGTGCTGCATTAGATTTTCTAATATTAAAAAAATTAAAATTCGAAAGTATTTGATTTTTGCAATAACGTGAATATTTTTCGTATTGACATTTTTCATATTTGTCATAGTTTGCATAAAGAAAAGCAAAATTTTACCTTACTGCCCTAAATAACTGTCATAAACTCATAACAGTTGCAATAAATCAAAAGATATATATAACTAGATATACGTATATAACTGCTATAAACTCACAAAAGCGGCGACTCAAGCAACGACAGAGTGTTCAATCAGCAACCTTAAAAATGATAATTTCTCTAAATGATTAGATTTTTCACAATGATTCCAATGAAATCACGAAATAAATGTGCAGATAAAGTAAGCTTAAATTAAATCTTTCAGAAGAAATTTTAAACTATTAGACGACAAATCTCCCGCTATGGGAACAGCTATTTTTTTATTTTTTTCCTATTTCCCCAAATTTAAATTTCATTAATGTATCAGTAAATATAAACTAGGATAATTTTATACTTATTTTTATGAAGATACAAAATATTTATTAAGCATGCAGCTTTTTAATGAAAATAGGCAGAATGAGACATTTCAGGCTTTTTTCTATTCACTTTTTTGAACACAATCTTCAAAAATAGTTTGCACTGTTATCACCAAAAATCTTTGGAATTAATTCATGGTCAATACCTCTCAAAAATTGGTTCAAAAATTAATTACAAGTAGTTAATTACAACCTTCCTGTTCATCATTCCTGATATTGGAGCTTTAAGTATAGAGATCAAGTAATAAAAATAAAGCTAAGTAATTTTTTCGTTCAAAGTCTTTCCTTCTGCTTTACGTGTTCATTATTAAATGCAATAATTCTTAAAATTTGAACGAAAAATTTGTCATTTGATAAAGCGACGCCTGAATACTTGAAATAAAACTCGTCGATATTTTTATATTTAATAAATGCAGGCCAGGTGGCCGAGCGGTCAGTGTGTCTGACTGTGAACCCAATGGTCTCGAGTTCGAATTCTGCTCTGGGCATGGATGTTTCTCTCTGGTTATTGTTCTCTGCTGTATGATATGTGAATGTGGCCCACTCTATAAACGGGTATTTGTGGCAGTGTGGCGTGGGAAATATTACTCACCGCCATGACTCAGATTCACAATTGCCCACTGGGTAACGATAAAAGAACAGTCTGAGGTGAAAAACGAAAGTTCAGTGCCTGTCGTTAAAAAAAAAATTATTTAATAAGTTCATATTTTGAGAGGAACGCTTGTTTTTCGTTGAGAAAAAAAGTTATTGTAAAAAAAATCCTTAGAAATTTGGATCGCCGTACGAAGGATACAAAAGGTCAGTAAAATATAATTGAAAATTCCAAGATAATACTTCAGAAACGTTTTAATATCGAAGAATTTCAAATTTTCTGAAAACTAGTATAATCGTACATACACGATTTAAATGTTGATAGTCTCAATCATTTTTCCATTTAAACAAAATACACATTCAAACACACTTGTCATCTACCAATTATAAAGTTAGTTGATTGGCTCTGATACTTTCGACTACTTAAAATGTTGAATTGTAGCGCATTCATCTCTAGCAACGTTATTAATGACAGTCTTTGATTAAAACATTTCAAGTTAGCACTTTAAATTCAAATAATGAAACATTGTTTACAACCCTACTTGATCAGGGGAAGAAATAAATTTTTACATATTTCTTGAAATGATATACTTTAAACACTGAATAATTGAACATTAAAAAATACTTTTCCCACTTTAAAATGCAATTAAGTCAAAACTCAGTACAAAGTTTCCATGAAAGAACTTTTCATCTTTTAAAAGTGAAGTTCTGTGATAATTACCTCATTTAGTATTACTAATGAGAGTTACAAACACTAATTACCATTAAACTTGATGAAAAATTATCTTGATATTTTATGCCAAATTAGTGAAGGACAATTTCGTAGATTGAATACCCTCTTTTAAATACAATAGATTTTTCTTGGATCATTGAGTCCTCTATCTATTCACTGTACAGAAAAAAAATGCGTTGTAATTGTCATATCCCTTTATTATTTTTGATGAAAAGTTATCAAATAACTTAGTATTTAATGCTTCAAGATTCTGATAATTAATAAGCAATTTCAATTTTCTGCTGTAATTGTCGAAACTATTTATTGTATTATTCATTTTATTTTTTAATTTAAATTTTTAAAGCAATTGTAAGTGAAATAATAACTTTGTAACAGTTTTTCGAAGAATAATTCAATTAATGGAATTTTTGCAGTGATTTGTCAAAATCTTTTATCATTAAATAATGCATTAATCTGTATACAAAACAAATCGTTCCGATTATTTTTGAAAAGAAAAGAACACAATAAGAAATAGAAAACATAAAATAATTATTACGGAGATCTATCATATTACTCCGGACCGAAAATTTTTATTACATTCTTCCCTACTTCTCGGGAGTAAAGATTTTATATATAAAATGAGATTTGCACGTAATATTTTTTAAAACAAGGACATTTATAATCTATTTTTGCCGAAACTTTCAAATTTAAAAACGTTATATAGAACAGGGGATGACGTAAATGTTGCGGCAAAGTTTCAGGAAAGTTAGGGCACATCATCAGGATTCAAAATGCATAGGAGCCCATGTCCAGAAACATCATCGCAAGGTGTGCTTTCCCATTATAACCTTTTCCGATGCATACGAAAATAAAGTTTATAATAAAAAAATTGCTCCTAGCGGCGTATGACGACATTTTCGGGCATGAGTTTTTATGTAGTTTAAATCTTGATTATATGACTTGTAAGTTTGTCGCAACCTTTATGCGTTATCCTTTGTAATGTATAACGTTTTTAAACTTGTGCATTTCGACACATCTTAGACAAAAAAGATCATTTAAATAAAACTGCAGCTTAAAAAAAAGAAACAGATTGTGGATTTTAAACCAGAGATGCGAAAGTATCTTAGATTTGTAAAAATTCTCATGCAACAGAAAGCAAATAAAAATTGTTTTTAAGCGTTATCATCATTTTGATTGAGTTTTGATAATAAGGATTAATTGATAAATTTTGCCTTTGTTTTCAGATTCAATTTTGCCACCTACTTCAAAAATATTAAAATTTGGAAAATATGAGAAAGAAACTTGTTGATTCCCAAAAGCATGAATCTGATTTCTACAAGTCTCAAATACAACTATAGAGACATAATCAAAATTGCAAAACGAACAAAAAATATTTTCATGAGTGATTTGCTTTCGATATATCTTGTGAATAAGTTATTGATGTCATTTTATACAATTTAGAAATTTTAACTTTTGCTCTTATGCTTTTTCTAACCTTAAAACTAAAATTATTTTTCTAGAATACGATCAAATAAACTTTACTAATCTAGAAAAACTAGATTTTGGGTTTGATTTCGTAACATAATAGAAAGTTACTGGCAGTATCATTAGAATATTTAGCATGAATCTACGGATAATGTAGATGTCAATGTAATGTATAAATTTTAGACATTAGACCTAAATAAATTTAAGGTATTAAAATTATCTTTCAGTACATGAATTAATGTTTTTCACAGCAAATATGTTAATGTTTCTCTAATCACATATTTCCTACAACATATTTCCAACAGCCCAAAAAGAATACATGCATGTAAAAATTAGAGAATTGATTAAATCGCTTTCGTTTTAATATACTAGGAAATGAAACTAATTTTTCTTAATAGAAATGTTCATTTCAAAAATTCGATGCATTCGTAACAATAAGATACATTACAAAAAGAAATCAATAGTTTTATTTATATTCAGTAAGGATTAGAGTAAGTTGGGATTTTTTTAGTACAAAATAATTTTTTTTCTCGAAAATATTAAAAAAAAGTAATTAATAAGTTATTTTACTTGAAAAGTAACATTCTTCATAAATTTAGACAAAATTCATAGAAGAGAAAAGCAAATAAGACTATTTATAATTACAAGGAATTAAAATAATAAGCAATTAAAATTTATGAGATAGAAACATTTATGCAAGAATTTCTGTCTAATAAATTATCTCAAAAGTAGGAAGCTTCTCTATTTGCAGAAGATTTTTACCTATAACTTAATTAAATAAGCAGACATGTGCCAATTTTTTTCTCCATTGTTTATAGCAGTATCTTTATTTGTTCGGAACGGCTTCATATTGGATCGCATTTTATTAGAAGAATGCTTAGAAAAGAAGGATAAAATTATTCACAGTTTCTTTTTCTGAAAAAAAAACTTGATGGTGGAATATTTTATGAAGCTTCTTTATGCTTTTAAGCTGCACAACGTAGACAATGACATAAAGCGATTGAATAATGGATAAAAAAAAGACAGTATTTCTCTATAAATGCATATTGAGCTATACAAACAGGGAAAAATATTTTATTTACTTGAAGATAACTTGAATGACTGTCTAGGGATTTTTGTGGAAAGCCATATTTTTTCTTAAATTTGGTTATTTTTCATTGTTTGAAAGTTTAAGGATAAGGAAAACATTTTTTATGCTTTCAAACTCCATAGATAGATTTAAATAATTTAATTTAAACACAAATAGAAATATGAGATTTTTTCATTAAAAAAAAACCTCTCTCTATTTTTTTAACGAAGCATAGAAAAACTTTTAGTTTTCATCCAATTAAACTTTTGCATGCACTGTAACTGCATGTGCTTTAGAAATAAACTTATTAATTAAATAATACTAATTTAAACATATTTTAGCAGCTAATTATTTAAGCAGCTTCACTGTATTGAATTCAAAGTTTACTTCACTCCATTTTTTTTTAATTCCAGTGTACAAAAAATTAAATGGCTTTGTAGATATGGTCCTTAAAAACAATAAACTGATATTAATAATTACAGAAACAGTTTAAGAGAGAACAAATGGTGCCAAAAAATTACTGGAATTACTTGAAAAATACAAGATTTACTTTCTAAAATCCTATACTTTGTTGTGTATTTTTAAATTTACTTATGTAATTTTTAACGAAACTTTTATTTTTCAGTGTAGATTAGAAATTAAAAGTAAACAACCACAATGACAATTTTAACATACGGTGCAGCGAGCAGGGGACTTAGCCCCCTAGTGTATATATACATGCATTGATATATTTTTTTGGCCTCAGACAATGTTTGTATGTCTGTATGCACAAAAAAAAACGGAACACCCTAAATAGCTTTTAATAAAATGATCCATCTTCACGTTCTAGAACTCAATCTTAATCGTATGAAGGGGTGACCTCAAATATGCTAATTTATTAGAGCAGACGATATTTTAAGTTACGAAATCAGACATAAAAGCGTTCTTTCTCTGAATGGAAATAGTTTTTTTTCCGACGTATTCGGATTTTTTGATCCCCAAAATATACGAGGAAGGCGCAATCTGGGAAACATAGGTTATTCAGGAGAGCAGTCCGAAGTGTAGACAACTTAACGCTAATTTTAATTTTTGCGTATTTCGTTATATCTGGAAAACATTTTAAGCTAATTTAGAAAATTTTGCACACAATTATAAAATGCGTTTATTCAAAGATAATTCCATGCAAAAAAAATTTTTTTAATAATATAAAATTTAAAAATAATACAAAAATAATGACATGAATACCAATTAGGAAAACTGAATAACTTTTAGTATAAAAAAATTACTTATACATAAAAAGTTTTAAAAGATAGTTAATCAATATAAATGTAGTTAGTGAACAATGGCTTATATCCAAAGACTATTGAGTAGAAATAGCTTGTGATATTTTTCAATTGATGACATATAACCAAACTACAATAAATTTATCCGATTGCTTTTTCCGTTTGAGTTGACCATATTTTTAAGTAATCTTCAATGCAGCGAAAAGAAGGCGCCGTCTGGAGTCTGCCTAAACAAAAGAAAATTCTGAGAATAGCTATTGTACTCTTAGTAATGTGACATTAAAATAGTTTTGATAATTTGTGAATCATTCATAAATCTTTTAATTTCTGTAATATTGCTAACAAGATAATATTTTCTAAGTAAGGAAAAATATTTCTTTTATAGACTAATAAAAGATTAAGATTTAAAACAATTTTTTTTTTTGCTTTGAATTTGGATTTGAATCATTTTCTACCTTAATAAATCCTTAAAAAAACATTTGATACGAAAAAATTCCAGTAGTGAGACTGAAAACGTATCAATACTTCTCTTTGACATGCCTGATGCCCGGCATCAATATTTAGATACTAAAGTATTGGCAAGTATCAATACTTTCTTTTGATAACATTAAAAAAAAAGAAATGATAATTTGTAATAATACACGCTCTTATAAGATAAATAAATTGTTGGTTATGTATGTTAAAATAACTACATTTTGTCCCTTAGAAATAAAAGGTTTTTTCGTAGTAAAATGATTATTTCTAAACTACCTATAAAATAGATTGTAAATAGCACAGACGGTCCACTTTGACATGTTAGAGTTTTAATAACAGAAACCAAAGAGTTACTTAGAAATCAAAAAAAAGTTTGAACAATAACAATATACTTATCTTTAATACTCTACTTATGTCCTTAGAAAGAACTCCCTGCGACAAATTCTAAGACCATCTGCTGCTACAGAAATAAGAAATAGCACATTTCAAAGGAGAGAATTTTCCACTCCTCTGATTCCCTTTCTCTCACGGACCCAAACAAAAACCTGTCCTAAATATTGATCCAACATCCCTACTTGAAATAATTAAACCAGGTGAACATAGTCTCTGCCACTGCACCAGATAAATAGCGAGTGGAGTTCTTTCCATAGACACTTCAGAATGCAAGATGGTTGAAACTAAATTGATTATACTCAGAGCATCGTTGCTTCGGTTAAACTGAACGGATTCGAGAAAGGATTTAAATTTTTGTTATTGATATTGTAGGTGGGGTTCGGTTCTAATTGAAAAAGTGGCTCTAAGTTTCTTCAAAAAAAAAGATAACAGCTCAAATGCTTTATCCATTCACTGCCTGCGTCAATATATATATATATATATTGTATTCNAGTGCGAGCTGATGAAGAGATTATATCTTTTCATTATTTTGTTTTTCAGCATTTTAATAGTATTTTTAAATATTATTTTTAATATTTTTTAGAAATATCTTATTTTAATAATTTTTCTTCTTCTCTTTTCATTAATCTTTATAATTTTGCATGTTTTCTCTATATTTTTAACTTAGTTTATGAGTTCTAAATTTTTGAAATTTCCAATAATTGGTAGTCCTATTTTGGCTTGTATGTTCACAATTGCTGATGATTTTCATTTATAAAGTCAAAGTTAAGCCAAATAAGGATTGATAATTTCCTAGCCTAAAAAATTAGGAACCACCAATCTAAATAATTTATATTTGAAGTATCGTTTTAATTCGAACATTCAAACCCAAATTACATGTTTTTAAGTACAGTCAATTTAATCGTATCCTTTTGTACAAAAGCACTAAAACTGCGTATCGTCAGTATACAAAAGAATGTAAAGATCAAGATAGAAATTTGTCGAGAAAAATTAATATTTAAGTAATTTTGTGACTTATATTTATTTGCAAAATAAGCAATAGAATAAATTAATCTTTCTGATACTCCAAATTGCACCTAATTTCTCAAAAAATAAATAATTTTTGTTTAATAAATAATTCCACAAACTCTTAGTGAAAATATTTACTCTTAAACCGTCATGAATTTCAGACGAGTAAAACTATTTGTTAGTGATCATTTTATTTTTTTCACACTAGCTCTGAATGAAATCTTCAAACAAATTTAAGTAAGAAAAATTTATTTTCAACCGTCTCTTTAATGTTCCTATTTAGGCAGAAAATAAGCTGGCAGACTACATTTAGAACTTTGTCAAAATGGAACTTAGATGTCAAAACCCATTCCACTCCAGGATTGAATCATCGCCTTAATTGTTTCATTTCTTGTGGTTGATGGCCTTTTGGCGGAATAACGTCGTGCCAATATAACGCCTTTGGATCATTAATTTCAAATATATCGTCTTGGAAAGGAAAACCAGAAATGGCATGGAGCCCTAACATACCTCGTTAATGAAGATGTTGCATAATTTGGGTTAAGAATGAAAAGAAGAGCTAATAGTTCATTTATCAAGAAGTTAAGTTCGCTAGAAATTACTTACCCGGATGATAAGTAGCTTTTTACAATAAATTAGTTTTTTGTGTATATTTTAATATTTTTTACTACACTTATAGGCAAAATATTTCATAAATAAAATTACAGATTATTTAAGAAATAGATATAAGCTTTTTACCTTATCTCAAAAGTGCTTTCTGCACCTTAAATTAATTTTTAGTGCATAGTTCAATATTTTTCACTATGCGTATAAACAAAATATTTTATAACAAAATTACAGATTATTTAAAAAATAGTTATGAGTTTAAAAACTAGTTTTCTTTTTACAATTTAAGACAGTTGAAGTTTTTTAAATAGTATATAGAAGGGGGTAAAAAAGATATAAAAAGATGATTCGCTGTAAATTTTAAAATATTTTAGTCGAATGCCGAAACTATTTAAATATGTTTATAAAGAAAATAATCATTAACTAGTCATGATAATTTTTGTATTTATATATTTTTTTGTGTATATATATATTTTTATTTCCAATGAGCTACACAATCGGTCTTGCTGATAAGCAGACCTAGTGCATTCTCCAGAGGTGGTATCCACTCTTTCAGGACCACCACAATGGGTGAGATACCATTGGTCATGTTAATTTGGACGTCTAGTTTCTGCCACACTAGATGGCAGCACCGAGACTCTATTTGGATNATATATATATATAGATAGATATAGATAGATAGATATAAAATGTAATATACATAAAGACCTAAAAAGAGTAGCTCGAATAGATTGATTAAAAAACATTTTGCAGAAACAATTTAGCAAACTCTCTCATTAAATGAAGATTAATTTCTGAGAATCAAAGTAATCTAAATAATATAAAGAATAAGTACACCAAAATTCTTGGAGCAGTTGTTGTGATGTCTGTAGTCGTCACTTTCCATCATCATTAACAAATTGATGACTACTGTCTTTAGTAACGGAAAAGCGGCGCTGCCTCTCCATCCAGAGAGTACATAAGAACTTTATTTGATGCTTAGAACAGAGATTTTGCAGGCAGGTAATGCCTAAGTACCATTTTCATCAATTAAAAGAATTATAAAAAATATTGTGAGGAAAAGCTATGATGCTAATTTAGTAGAAGAAATCAAGAATAAGAAATGGAGGTATTCAATTAATAAAATTCCGAACTTCCCCTAGCTCCACTGCAGTGGCGGCGTTCCGTCTGGAGACTGGACATGACTGCCTTGCTAAACATCTATGCAGAATTGGTATATTTGGCAGTCCTATGTGCACTTTCTGCAACCAGAACTTTGAGATGGACAAAGATCATTTGCTCAGTTGTTCTTCATTAAATGAAGAAGATTTATTCAGTCGATATTGGTGAGCTAGGGAGTTGATGCAATTGGTATCCAGGGACTTATTCTCGTTCATGTTTAAGTGGTTCACGTTTTGCAAGTATTTATTGTTCTTGTTATTATATTGTTCTTGTATTGTTCAGTGGTTCAGTTTTTGTTTGATATGCTCCAATCTCATGCATCTTCGATGCATGGGGGTCAATGATGTAAAATCAAGTGCTTTTGCAATAAAAAAAAACTATTTGATGTTTTTTTCTAATCTTCTGTTACCTAATTGCTAGCATGTAAGTTTGTTATAGATGCGTGTTTTTGTAGGTTTGTGAAATATACTTTGAGTTATCATGATTCTTCATTGGGATACCTCGTCAAAGATGCACACAACTTAACATCAGTATTTTTTTAAGAAAATGTTTCTTTTGGGTAGAAAAAAAGGCTTCCAAAAGAACTAATAACGAATTTAACTCGTGACACAAAGATTTTTTAAAACGATCATAAGAACATACATAGAATACAGATAGAAAAAGAATTGTTTTTAAATTATAAGGATTTAAACTAAAAAATAATTTGAAATAAATTTAAAATTTCTGCTTTTTTGACCAAAAAAAGTAAAGTGGTCTCTTAAATTGTAAGTCATTTTACTATTTGCATTTTTATATTTACCTTCTTAAAATAAGTTCATGTAGATAATTATAAAAACAGATAAAAGCAAAACGAAATTTAAAGTTAATTTAGTATTTCTTATTTGACGCAGTTTATCACTAAATACATGTTTCTACAATATGAGTGAGAAATAAGTTAAGTTTAGAATGTTTATCTTACTGGGTCATGAAATAACGATAATATCCTTTTAAAAAATAAATATCTATTTTTTCTTTTATTCACATAAAGAAAATTAAGGTGAAATTATTTGCTTTCAAATTTCTTATCATAAACTTTACACACTATTTATAGCTTATTTGATATTAAGTAAAATAAATTATTTCACAAAAAGTTTATCATACAAAATTAAATCACGTTTCATTTTCTAAATCAATTATTTGCCAAAATATGCTTTTCTATTTCTTTTTTATTGAAATATTTTGACAATATCTGACAGAATGAAGTATCTTTTTTTAATATTACCATCGTTTTTGAAAGCTTTTGGCAGGTTTATATTTTTAGAAGAAAATTAATACTTTCTTTCGCTAAAATCAGTTTTTTCATCTCTTTTAAATCGAAAATAAGCTTTCTTAGATTAAAAAAAAAGATTTCTGATGCTTTTAAACGAAATAAAATTTAAGTATTTTTGAAAATCGAGAATCTTTCTATTTGACTGGTTTTAAAAAATAATTAATACTTGTCTCTATTCGCGTATAAAAGAGAACCTTGATGCATAATTTTAATAGGAATATTAAAATTACAATTTAAAATGATTGACGTATAAAAAATATTTATAAAAACTGAAGTATGGGAAACTATGAAGTATGGAAACTGTAACTATAATGTAACGTATGTAACTATAATGTTATTAATAACAAGTCTTTTATCGTGGTATTTTTTAATGTTTTATAACAATATTTTTAGTAAATTATTAATTACCTAATTAATTAATTTACTAATTTATTTATTTACTAATGCCATACCGCTTCAGTTGTCTTGGGATTATTTATTTAATAAGTAACTTACTTAAATAATTAGGAAATTAACTTTCTTTTTTTTTAAAAATATTGAGAAATTATTTTTACTTTTTCACGACTCTGAAATTTAGTTTACTTTGCTCCAGGAGTAACTGGTGAAATCAACGGGTCTTAAATTAATTGAAACTATCTCAAAAAGTGAAATGATACCAATAACTTTAGTAAGAAAGTGTTAATTATTTGCAATGCAATTTATCTCAATATTTCAAACTCTATTTTGAGAAATAGACATTTAGCTAAGTACTTAACACGTTGAATGCCACACTAATTTTACATGGCTTGCCCATCTGGCTGAACGGTAAATAACTGCAAACTGAATTTGCAAATATTAGACAGATTTTGCCAGGTTTAGCATGACATATCTGAAAAAAAGTTGTGAATTATATAAGCCTACGAATTGTTCAGAAATAGTGGTGGATAAAAATCCACTAAATTGAATTTATTAAACCAAGAATCACAATTAATAAACTACCACTTGAAAATATTTATTCACTGTCCAGAACAAGTTGGCATCTCTGTGTATATAAATAAAACTACTTTTGTGTATTCTATATTGCATTAATTTCTTCAAACCATTTTAGTAGCAATAATAATATAAAAAAATTAAAAGCATTAAAAATTTACTCGAATTATATGTTTCTAATAATCTTGGCATCGCGGTCAGCGGTGACCCCCGTGGCGCTACGAAAAACTCAGTGCCGGTCACCAGTGACCCCCATTGCATTCAACGTGTTAACTTACAGGTATTGTAAAAAAATGAATTGAGAAATTACAAACTCGAATGGACTAAAGGTCGAGAAGGAAGAACAGTGAATCAGAAATCACGAGTTCGAAAAACCACTGAAATTGGAAAGATAAAAGTTATTCAGAAAGAATGGTGCAAGTTTTATGCATTTAAAAAACACTAGGTGACATTTTTCTCTTTTTCACCTGATTATTTCTTTATTTTCAAGTTTATTTGGACCTTAAAAATAAAAAAATTAAATATCAATTTAAGTATTATTTTTCAGTTTATCTTTCCTTCAATTGTCATGTTTTTTTATTAGTTATTCACTATATGCTTGTATATATTAGACAGACCAGTATATAAATTTGCAAACAGATTTCAGTAAAGTTAAGTTGATAAGCAGAGTGTAATTGTTCACGATAATTTCCTGAAATTGATGTGTGTTACATGTTGTTGTAATATTTTTTCATGCCTGAAAAACGGCTTTTTAAATTCAAAAAGGACTTTTCCACATCGCATGCTTGACATTTTCCATTACGCCCTAAACTCTAGATAACAAGAAATAACAAGAGTTTTAATATTTAAATTAACAGTATAACTTTAAAATCAATCACCATCTAAATAACTACACCTCAAACATAATTGAATCGTAGACTCTTGTAAGAGGAGAATAAATTTCCTTTTTATTTAGATAATTTACTGTCCTAACTTTCTAAGGTTTAATAAGGCATTTGTTTACTGATTTAAGTATTGTCTTTTCTTATAAAAATGTAGAATAATTAATGACCAATCCACAGCAAAAAAAAGCCATCAAATGGCTTTTAATTCTTTAAAATTATTTGATTTTTAACTTAAATATTCAAAGTTTTTGGCATTTGCAGAGAATTTTAAATTTCGAAGATAAATTGCTCCAACGATTTTATACAGTGTATTTTTAAAAACGTTTTCAATTGAGAATAATTAACTTGATAAATTCATTTTAAACTTATAATAAGTCGGAATATAAATGCTATGACATAGTTTTCTGAAGAGATTATGGCAATTCAATTGTAAGTCGCTATTTTTAAATATTTAATATGATTGCTTTTCTTTTGTGCAAGCACCACTATCTCAAAGTAGGCAATAAAAATTTTCTGCAAATTGAACTGTCTTGAGATTGCACATATCTGCTGATAATTACAAAATAACCTCCTAAGAAACCATACTAAGGAACAGTATGGCGTAAAAAGTGGTGCCTTTTGGAAAATTATCAATTTTCACACTTACCATGAGGCTTTTAATTTAAGTTTACAGGAGAGTTTTTTTTTCCTAAATTTACAAATTATTTAAGATCTTAAGTTTCGAGTAGCACACCTTTAGTATTTTAGTATCTCGAATTTATTTTTAAGCTTTAGTTTGCTCTTTATTTCTTGTCTTATTTAATGTTGTTTTTTAAAACAAACCTAATATTCATTCAATTTTTTAGACTTTTGATGCCTTTCAACAACATTTCTAACTGACTTAATTCCTCAACTTAAAAGGCAAAGTAACTTTAGCCAATATAACTCATCCTGAGATAACTGTTAAGTTAAAAGGTTAACACAGGGGAGGGACCTATTTGCCTATTAATATATTTCTAATTTGAATTATGGGTTTTCAATTTTAAAAATGCTTAAAAATAACTCATTATAAATGTCATAAAAATAATTTTTAATGAATAATATTGAATTTTCAATATATTGTGTGTTATTCAATTATTGTGTTTTCTTGTATTTTAAAGAAATATTTTATATCATTACAGATTCTTGTGAACCATAAATGCCTTTTTGAAGTTTAATTTGTTTCCTTTTTTTTCTTTTTTCTGTCAGGAGTTGTCCATTTCATATTATTGGTACTTGTTGGTATCATTTTCGATTGACCTTTCAGAGGACATCTTGCATGCATTAATTTTTTAAACAAATTTCTGCTTGGAAAGTGGTGATCAGCCTCTAGGAGAAACAACAGACAAGTTATTCAATGCACGAGGACAAGTCTTTATATTTTCAATGGCACCCAGCATCAGACTCAAAATGTATACCATCTGACTTGAAATATATACAACCAAATGGGATGCAACGCACAAGCACGAAACCCACTCATAAACTTTGCAATAAGAACAATGCAAATTGCTCTTGCAACTGCATGTTAAATTTTAAACTTTCTATACAGCTTTTATCGTTCATCATGGCGAAATTTATAAAGAACGTATACTAGTCATAAAAATTATAGAAAATTAAAAATTTATTTCAAGATGGTGACTTAGAGAATACGAATTCATTTATTGATCCATGAAAAATGAATTTTAAATGATTAACTCTTCAGTTGAAATTAATAAATAGGGGGACATCAGACGTCCATACTAAAGCACATAACTTTAAAAATAAGCATTCTCTCAGCTTATATCTCTAATAAGGATCAGTAAGACATTAAATCTGACTAAAAAATAACTTTATCTTAAAGTCATTGCTCTTGTAGATATTCAAACGAATTGGATCAAAATTGAAAATTTTTGTTTTATTAACGTCCCTTGTACCAAAAAAATAGACCAATCTGGCTTCAAAACCAAACGCCTGATGTATTTTATCAAATTATTGTTTGAGAGAGAACATTATACATAAAACGTTGGATTTAAATACCCGAAAAATTACATTCGTTTTCTCAACTCCTTGGTTGGTTGATTATTCCTTATATCAAATGTAAATTAATGTAAACAGGATTTCGTGGTAGCCAAATACAATTAAATTCATGTTCCAAGAAATGCTAAAACATTTGAAAATATATTTATTAAATTATACTCCCTGGCTACAAGACTTTGTTAATGCGTGGGGGGACATTTAATCCTAGAAACTGGAGCAAGAACTTTCCTTTGATTTAATTACGCTTTCCCCACGAAGATGATTTTAAGTCTTAGCTCTTCAACTGAAAGTGAACAGAGCTTGTCTAATTTAATAAATTTCTATTTTATTCCGTGGAAAAGTTTATTTGTTTCCAGTTAAGTTATACGATGAAAAAAAAATTATTTATAGCGTTTGCAGTTGTTTTATATAGGAAAAAAAACTTTCTATAACTTTTTCGTTTTGGGCTAATATTTAAAAAAATAATAATACTGGATGATAAAATTGTTCTGCTCGTTCCCATTTATTTCTTTTTATTTGCAAAATTATTTTTTAAAGAAATTTTTTTTATATTATTTGTTTTTGAAACCCGCAACTACTATTTGGGGTAACTTTTAATCCTGAAATGGAAAATTCTCTAAAATGGGCATTCATCATTTAATCATAATCATATAATTCGTCATTAAATCGTAACTATTTATTTAGACATAAATCATTTTAGTTCTATTTAAAGCGCTGTTAACAAGGGTAAACCGAGGAAACAGAGCAAATTATTAAAACTTTGTAGAGAAAAGAAGTTTTTAATCTTTAGTTTGTGAATGAAATAAAAAATAGCAATCTATTTTGCATGATTGGAAATTGAAGATGCATTATTAAAGAAAGAAGAGTGTAATATCAAACTAGATGATGAGAAATTTAAAAAAGACAAAAATATTTACGAATCAGTTTTTCCAATTTATCAAAGCAACTATAAAATCATCTGAACAGCTCATAGAGAGATATGGGAGAGAAAAAATCGAGTATATTTAAGTCAAGAATTATTGAAGTCCATAATTATACTTTAAAAATAAATAACTTAAAATAAATAGCTTATGTTATAAAGTCCAAAAATAAGTATCCTCTCTTTTTTTCACACCGGAGGGAGGTAACATCTAATCGAAATAAAAAATAATGTCCTCCAGTTAAGGTATATACCTCAGAGCTGTTGGTACTATGGTATTTTAAGAAAAGCGAAATCAAAGAAAATGCAAAAGTTCAAAACAAACAGCTCAAAAGTTATAAAAGTTCAAAAGCATGAGAAATACCGTTTTGTACAGAAAGAATTCTATAAGAAACTAAACTATTAGTTTCGTTGAGTTTATTAAACAATTAGGTTTGATATCATTTGATTCAGTGCGAAGAATAGAAAAAAAAATCTCATTTGTCTGTATTGAGCTATGTATGCTCCCCCCCCCCTCTTACTCTCAGTCGCACACACACACACACCACACACACACACGGTAAATTCTAGTTGGCTATTAAAACCCACCTTCGCGTGAAGGAAAAAACATAATACATCTATACTTGATTATATAAAAGTTATAAAGATTCAAAAAATATGAAAGTGGTTAATGTCGACGTGCTTTGAGTCCTCGAAAATAGGCACCCTTACCCAAATATTGACAAACGGGAATGAGGAAAAACAAAGATTTGAAACAGAAAACGTGAAGTTGTGAACAAAAAATTAGAGAGAAACTCATATTGTTAAAAAGAGTGACGACATTTACATGAACGACATTCTGCTACATAATTATAAGCTGATGTCAAAGGGGTAAAATAATTTTGTCATGATATAAATTAAATTTCTTTCCATAGTTGCAACAACGTACGGAATAACTGAAGCAATGTAATCAAGGTAGCAACATCTGACAAACTAAACTCGTCTTAAAATTTAAAATAAATGAAGATTATAGATATATCAGTTTTCAAAAATTCGACAAATCATCTACACTGTAAAAATTTCCAGTCAAATTACAGTAAAAAATACCAGCACTCATGATGTCGGTACATTTTACCTTTAAAATCCCTTTTTAACGGAATATGTTGCGGAAATAAAACGTAATAATGTTTAGACGCAGTAATAACTACCGTTCCGTATTTACTATACTGTGCTAAATAATTACCGTAGTAATTTTTATTGTAATAATTATCATAATCACTGAATCACTCTAATTAAATAAATATTGCTGTCTAATATTTTACGGTAAAATGGATTTTACTGTAAAATAGATTCTACGGATGATACACTTAAAGTGTCGGAACTTTATACTGCAATTTATTGCGGCATTTCTTAACGATGCAGCTTTCGATAAGTTTACACGAATGCTGGAATGGTGAGTGACAACTGAAAATATTGAAGCAATAAATGTAGGGTATACGATAATTCAAAAAGGAAATAAGCAAGTACAATTGACAGATAAGCTATTGTGAGTTGTATATGTATACAGATATACTAAATCATTACATTCAATTTTATATTCAATGTATACGAAATTGTGTAGGTTTGCTCTAAATAACTTATGTTTAAATACTCCAATAAACAAGTTATGATGTTACTTTCAAACAATGATGTCTTAGAGTAATTATACTAAAAAAATAGCATTTTATCAAATATAGAATTGAAAAGCTTTTGATGTAAGTATTTTGCCATAATATTGTGAAATTAAAACACAATCCTCATTTTAGGGAGAAATATGAAATCCTTGAAAATATCTTTAATCGATATATTTTGAGTTAATACGATTGACTGTGTCACAATATGCAAATTCATAATATAATAATAAATATGTAGATTCAACCCATTTTACTATCCTATGTATCCCATGTGCATTATATATGTATACAAAGGACAAAATTAAATAATTTGTATCGAAATGTCTCTTTCAGTGTATTAAAACAAAACCAAAATCAGTGACTAACATTGAAGGCACCAAAAGTGTCATTCACCGATCAGGATGAATTTTTTTCACTGATAATTCTTTTAAATTTTGAAACCATACAATAAATTTATTTCTAAATTTTTCTTATTTAGTTATAAATTATCTAAAGTTACAACTTTTTACGTGAATGCATCGTGCCATCAACTTTCGTTCATTTCGCAAACGAAAAGTTTTGTTGACTCTAAAATTTTATTTTAAGACTTTTCTCCTTAATCGAAAACTTTAATATTTGAGTTTTAAAAGGTTAAATTTAAAAGTTTCTAACGAAATATCGAAATCTAATGATGGTGTCGCTGTTTTTCATTGTTTTTGGTACATTATTATTGGTCAGAAAATCGCATCATAAGATTTAGTTTTCTCATATTAATTTCCATTTCAGCATAAAAGTCATAAAAGTATTGATTTTCTGTAAAATAATTTTATATTCCAAATTTTACGGCATTTGCCTGTAATAATCATTTTGATTATTCTACTATTATTAAGTTTTAAAATTTGATTGTTTACTAAATTAAGAAAGATTTAGTTAAGACTAAATTANACCGTCATTGTCAGAATGCTTCTCCATTACGCCGAACAAGCTTACCCGACCGTCAAAGTTGCCGTACTTCACCCTGAATTTGTCGCACGCTTCTACGTTACAACAGCGGATGGCGCTTATGAAGGAATGGCTCTTCTCAACGATATCAGCGACCAGAACAAGGCTTCCAACTATCTATACGGCGTTCAACAAGGATTCGACGTGCTACTCATTCCCATTCACAAGAGAGCTCAAATGGATAGAGGCGAGCACTGGATGCTAGGAATTTACGAAGCAAGCTATGGAGAACGTCAACTATTAGTCTGCGATCCAGTCGACAACCCGCTGCCCATCGATGCTGTTTTGAGAAAAATACTGCGACACGTTTTGAATACCGTTGTTACGAATGAAAAGCTGAAAGGATGCATCGTGAAACCTCGCAACGCTTACAACCACCAAGATGACGCGTCTTCCTGCGGAGTTTACATCGTCTTTTATGCTCGACAATACCTCTCTCATCGACGCCTTTTCCTGGACAAGAATTTTCAAGAAGCGGATGAACGGAAGCAAATTTACGAATTCGTTGTGAACAGTGACCAATTGAACATGTCGGGACCATCTGAAGCCGCATCTTTCACATCTTCGACCAATATGCACGCTTTGAATATCCAAGACCCGAGGATAACGCCGTTGCGCCCGACAAGAGCAGTCAAGCAGCGTAGCAAGGAACGAATCTCGGATATATTGATGGAACTTAATGCATTTCAACGAGAAAAATACCGCGATTATGAAAGACGCAGACGAAAAAACGAAACAATTAGTGGCCGCAACATTCGCCTAGAGGAACAACGCCGCCGTAATGAAAGACTCCGTAGAGCTGCGAAATCTCGGCCTGCGTCAACTTACAAAAATGCTGCAACTTCCGACGTGGAATATCAAAGTCTTGGTCCATTTAACGTCGCTTGCATCCACGATGGCGCTTTGCATTTCCCAGAAGAAAGAGTGAAGAACAAAATACACGTAGATTCATTTGGCGACTGCTGCTTACATGGAAGAATCAAACTACCAATGCCCGAATTTCCAAACGAATTAGCGCTTCTATTTGCACGACAACACCGCCTATCGGAATAATTCCACAGAAGGATCCGCAACATCAACGCCTGCTTTGCACTTGCCTCATTCAAAGTCGACGACGACAGAACCGTCAATCAAAATGGAATCTACGCGTTTATCGCCGGCGGTCAAGTCCATCACAAGATCAACCTGGCAACACTCCCGACTCAAGACCCGCAAGGTGGATTTGAACAGCCGAAGTTTGCCCAAATGTACTTCATGGACCCGGACGAGGCTACAGCTGCGCGATCTGAGCTCAACCGAGAGTTAAGCCAAGAACTATTGCAACTACTCGAGGAGATCATGCGCTTTAACAACCCGCTCGCCCAATCGTTTATGATGATGAGAGAAGTGATCGAAGAAACCAACCAACGCGCAATCGCAGCCGGAGTACAATCGCCCAATGTTCACTTCGTCTTTACAAACCATGAAGGCGACGATCCTCGACGATTCAACGCACCAGTTGTAAACGAAATAGCCGCAGTCTTGACTCTCAACGCCGATCAAAGCATCCCAGGGAATGAAATGGTCATGCGAGAACGCGGGAAAAAAATCACGCAGCTAAGCAACATCGATGGTCGCGTCGAGCCTTTTACCTACCCGCTTTTCTACCCGAGAGGAACTTTTGGAATGCCGCTGCACACGCCTTATCTATCAAGAAATCATGTTACACGCGCAGAATTTGCCTGTTACCGACTCGCCTACCGTCCGAATTATGCCAAGCCACTCCCGATTGATTGCACAAATGCAGGAATAGATCAACGATTGGTCGAGTTTAATGCACTTCACTTTGGCGGACGCTTACTCCAGCAATACGTGGTCGACACCTACATTCGCGTCGAAAGAGATCGCATACAGTGGATAAAGAGCCATCAGCGTGAAATTCAAGCCGAGAAATACGCAGGAGTTCACAACATGCTCAGAAGCTTGGCTGCGCAAAAAGATACTGCAATTGGCGAAACAACCATCTTACCGTCATCTTTTCCCGGATCAACGCGCTGGTACACCGAGAATTTCGAAGACTCCCTGGCATTAGTGAGAAGATTTGGATCGCCCGAATTTTTTATCACCGTTACCTGTTACCAATCCGCAGTGGCCAGAACTCCTGTCAGCGATACGCAATGAATTCAACGCAGCAATTCCGGAAAGCCTGTTGGCTCTAACCCGTCCAGACATCGTTGCAAGAGTCGCACGTCTCAAGTTCCGCCAAATCGTCGAAGACATCATGACGCATCAAATCTTTGGAAGAGCATCCGCGTACGTCTTCACCATCGAGTTCCAAAAGCGAGGTTTACCGCACATGCACCTATTAGTGATTATGTCGCCAGCGGACAAGATTCACAGCGCTGACCAACTTGACGATTTTATCTCGGCGGAAATTCCAGAAGATGATCCGGAACTCAAGGAACTGATCTCGAAATGGATGATCCATAACCCGTGTGGTGATATGAACCCAAGCGCTCCGTGCATGGTCAGCAAACATGGAAGAGACCAGTGCAGATGGGGATTTCCAATGGAACATCAAGACATGACATCGCTGGTGGACGATGAAAAGCCGAGGTATCGCCGACGCTACAATCCGTTGTTGGATCCAATGAACCCAGAATTCTCGCATGAGCAAGCCATCTACAGGAAAGACTGCAACGGCCAGCGCGTCACCACAGACAACCGCCACGTCGTCCCGTACAACGCCTACCTGCTCAAGAAGTATCAATGCCACATCAATGTCGAATTCGTCGGCAGCATCGGACCGGTGAAATACCTCTACAAGTACATCTACAAGGGCCATGATTGTGCTACGATAAAGGCCGTCGAAAACCAGCAGACGATCATCTACAACGAGCCGGAGAAGTACGTGGAAGCTCGCTATATCTCACCAGTTGAAGCATGTTGGCGCCTATTCAAGGATTTCGAGATCCAAGCGAAAAGCCACACCGTCGTTCGACTTGACATTCACCTACCCGGACAAGATGGCGTTAACTTGGACCAAACGCCAGTTGACCTTGCCGATATTGGACAGAAGGGATCGACCTTAAGGGCTTACTTCCGCCATAACACCGCGCTGAAAGAAGACGAAGCGAACGGAAAGGCAGTCACCTACCACTATTACCATGAAATGCCGGAGCACTACCGATGGATTGGCCAGACGAGCACTTGGCAGAAGAACGTGAATGCTTGCAGCAGAATTGGTCGCGTACATCCAGTCAACTTCGTTTCCCAGCCAGAACTTTTCTTCCTGCGCACGCTTTTGTTCCACGTCAAAGAACCAACGAACTTCAGAGACCTCTACATTGTCGACGGTGTCCAGCACGCAACCTACAAGCAAGCCTGTCTAGCCAGAGGCCTCACATACGACGACCAACAGTACGTAGAAGGACTCCGCGAATCTGCTTCATCGAAAATGCCAAGTGTTATGCGCATACTCTTCGCTCAAATCCTGATACTTGGTGCGCCAGAAAACCCGAAGAGATTATGGGAACTGTTCAAAGAGGACCTCGCGGAAGATTTCATTCGAGAAGCAAGACGCACTGGTGGTTCCATAGAAGAAGCGATAAAGCGTGCCTACCGAATCATCGCGCATAAGCTGAACACCGAAGCTACCGAAGGCCGCAACTTCCGATACTGGGTGCAGACACATGGCATGGAAGACATCGACAACTATGAGCAAGATTTGGAACACGATATGATCGACGTCGACGAATCAACAGCAATCGGAGACCGCATGTACCAGCAACTCAACGAAAAGCAGCGTGAAATCGTCGACACCATAATCCAAGCACTTGAAGACCCGACTCCTGCTGCGAAATGCTTCTTCATAGATGGACCAGGAGGAACCGGGAAGACATTCGTCTACAGCACGCTGTATCGCATCGTTACCGGAAGGCTTAAGAAAGTGAAATGCATGGCTTACACCGGGATAGCAGCGATTCTTCTACCGAGTGGTCAAACAACGCACCGAACCTTTGGCTTGAAAGTCCCGCTTACATCCGACTCAAGATCATCCATCAAACCAGGATCACCGAAGGCGAACGCACTCAAAGGAGCCCACATGTGTCTGATGGACGAAGCTCCGATGATGTCAAAATACGGCTTGCACAACATCGACGAACTCCTACGCGCGATTTGCAACAACATTCCGTTTGGAGGCAAAGTCATGGTGCTTGGTGGCGACTTCCGACAGTGCTGTCCAGTTCAACAACGTGCCAACAAAAGCGAAATACTCGACCTTTTGATCAAGAGAAGCCATCTGTGGCAACACTTCAAGACTTATTCGCTCGAAAAGAACATGCGCGTTGATCCCGAAGAAGAAGAATTCGCGAAATACCTGCTAAGCTCTACGACGGGGAACTCGAAGTGAATGAACTCGGCGAAATAGAAGTCCCAGAAGAAATTCGCTCTGGTGGTAACCTCATCGATGAAATCTTCGGACCATGCCTCAGAAGTGGGAACTACGAAACAATGAAGAATCGCGCTATTCTTGCACCATTGAACGACGATAAGGACAAGATCAACGAGCAGATTATCGCTATGCTTCCAGGCGAAGAGAAGACATACACAAGTTTCGACTCGGTAAAGGATCAACATGAAGGGGGAGTTCAATTCGCGCCTGAATTCCTGAACTCGATCAACATCGCCGACTTGCCTCCACACAATCTGAAGCTCAAGAAGAACGCCATCATCATGCTTCTCCGAAACTTGGACGTCTCTGAAGGAATGTGCAACGGAACACGATTGATTGTCACCGAACTTTGCAACAACATCATCAAGGCTAAGATCATCACCGGTGAACACGCAGGCCGACAAGTACACCTTCCAAGGATCACGCTCGACTCCAGCAAATCACAGCTTGGCGCAACTATGCAACGGCACCAATTCCCAGTTACTCCAGCATTCGTCATTACGATACACAAGTCACAAGGCCAAACATTTGAATTCGTCGGCATGCTTCTCCTCACGACGGTCTTCGTGCACGGAATGCTCTACGTCGCGTTTTCAAGAGTCAAGCGTCAAAGTGCGTTGAAGGTCCTGCTGCCTCCTGAGAATCCAACCCACACCCGAAACGCCGTATGGAAGGAAGTCCTGAACAAGAGAAACTCACCAGCCGCACCTGCCTCTCCGACAAAAAACTACCTGGACAACATGGAAGACTTCGCAATCGATTATTAATGTTTATTATGTTTATGCTGTTATAGGTTTATAATATGTTTCTTATGTATGTATATATGTTTGGTTTTTCTAAATAAATTTGTCAAAAATATTGAACTTCAACACACTTCAATCTTTACACTGCTCACTTTGTACCATTTCTTTAATTGTATAATTTTTTGTTATCAATTACATTTTATTTCCTATGACTTTTCAAACTTTACCTTCGCATAGAATAGTTCCCTTTCCAAACTCTAACTTTGTTTAGATGGTTTACAATGGTGCACTTTAACCGGTTATCTTTTCACCAATGGTTTCACAAATTTTCTTATGGCATGTATTGTTTTGATAAATCACAATTGAAAATTTAAATCTTCGAGTTAGCTTCGATACCTGTTTTTTCCGAGCGGAGCTCGGTCACCCGCTGGTATATGTAATACAAAGGACAAAATTAAATAATTTGTATCGAAATATCTCTTTCATTGTATTAAAACAAAACCAAAATCAGTGACTAACATTGAAGGCACCAAAAGTGTCATTCACCGATCAGGATGAATTTTTTTCACTGATAATTCTTTTAAATTTTGAAACCATACAATAAATTTATTTCTTAATTTTTCTTATTTAGTTATAAATTATCTAAAGTTACAACTTTTTACGTGAATGCATCGTGCCATCAACTTTCGTTCATTTCGCAAACGAAAAGTTTTGTTGACTCTAAAATTTTATTTTAAGACTTTTCTCCTTAATCGAAAACTTTAATATTTGAGTTTTAAAAGGTTAAATTTAAAAGTTTCTAACGAAATATCGAAATCTAATGATGGTGTCGCTGTTTTTCATTGTTTTTGGTACATTATTATTGGTCAGAAAATCGCATCATAAGATTTAGTTTTCTCATATTAATTTCCATTTCAGCATAAAAGTCATAAAAGTATTGATTTTCTGTAAAATAATTTTATATTCCAAATTTTACGGCATTTGCCTGTAATAATCATTTTGATTATTCTACTATTATTAAGTTTTAAAATTTGATTGTTTACTAAATTAAGAAAGATTTAGTTAAGACTAAATTAAAGAGTTTTTACCACAGAAATTGATATTATTATCCTACGTAAATACTAAAAAATAATCTTGTTTGCTTATACTTGTGCCCCTACTCACCACGTCCATGCATTTGCAGTATATTTCTGTTAAAATCTTTTTGTGAACATAAATAATTTTCCGAAGCAATCATTTTTTTTTAAAATAATAATTAAATTTAAGGTATATTGTTATCACAAAACTGATGAGTTCACAACTGAAACTTAATATTTTCACCTATAAAACAAGCTAATATTTTGAATACACTTAGCACACTGCACCAAAAGGAACGGACAGCCCTAAGTAACTTTTAATCTAATGATCGGATTTCCACTTTATAGGACTCAATCTTAATTGTTCTAAATCGTGGCCTCAACTCTGCTAATGAAATAGTGCAGTTGATGTCTTCAGGTTACGAACTCAGACACAAAGCCCTTCTCCGAATAAACATACCTTTTTTTCAACGGATTTAGATCTCCAACCTCCAAAGTAGCTGCAATCTGGGAAATATGGTCCCCATTGTTTGAAGAAAGCAACCCAAAGTTTGAACCCTTTACTGCTTATTTTACTTTTTGCGAATTTTGCTATATCTCAAAAACGTATTACGCTAACTGAAAAAAATTTCACACAATTATAAAATTCCTTTATCATATTATAATTAAAATGTGTAAGGAAAATTCCATGCAAAAAATAAATTTTAGCAAATATTTATTGTTATTTAACTTAGTAGACCAAACAATTTTGATTTATATGGTATACGAATTTTTGCATCATTACAAAGTGTGTAATTTTACATGAAAAAATGCAAAATTTGAGGGAAATCAGCTGAACAGTTCCTGAGAAATTGAATTTTAAGTATGCGACTTCTTTAAAATTCAATTTGTCAGGAACTATTTGATCGATTTCACCAAAATCTTGTATTTTGCCACGGAATTTCTGCAGTCTTTATAATTCCTTACACATCGTTCAATATCAATATTTTATATTTCTGCGAAAAATGCGAATTAGACTGAATTTTAACTGTATAAAAAATGTAGCTTGATTAGTCAGTGACTTTTTAAGCATATTCCCTGTAAAATACCACTATTATATTCTGGCATGGAGCAACCTAGAACAGATATATTACATAACAGAAATTTATGCTTAACATCTGATAAAACATGATTAACATCTGAAACTAAGTTTCAGTTGCCCTTACTTTTATCAGTTTCTGAAAACTTTCTCTGAGTATATTAATCAAAATAAATTTATATAAAAATGAATATCAATAATGCGTAATGTTGGAAATAAAATTTAAATTACTCGGATTGTTACGATTTCTATCACAAAGTACGCCGATGTTTGTCATAATGCAATCTTCCAAAATCTTATAAATATCTGAAATTTTAAGATTTATTATTGAGTTGTAATTGTCTATTATTTTCATTAAAATATAAATGATATTTATTGCCATCTCTGCTTAATTTTAAATTATTACCTTTATTTCGTCAGGCATTGAATATTCATATATGTTGTGTTTTTCTTTTTAAATTAGCATAATTTTTTTCACTATCTTCATCCTTATTTTGTTGCATATTTGAAAAATAACTTAATTAATTTATAACTAAAATTTTAACTTTAACCCTGACAGTTTTTGGATTAAATATTAATTATGGAATTACGCACCTCAATTAGAAAAAATGAGGCAAAACTAATTACTATATGCAAAATATATTTGCTCATCAATGTTCAATGTACTCCCAACAATGCTTACTGAACACAAAATAAAACTGAAAAAAGTAATAATTCTGTCGGACATTTCCCTAAAAAGAACCAAAAATCGATAAGGATGAAAGCTTTTAATTTAGAACAACATTACTAAAAAAAGTCAATTTTTTTCGTTTAACACGTCAAATTTTTCTATTTCTATTTATATTTACTCTTTCAGACATTTGTCAAAAACAATTTTCAAAATCCATGCGAAATCATTTCTTAACTCAAATTTAAGAACATACGCGTAATTAATAACTAGTAAATGTAATTATTTTTCAGCGAAAAGAAAGGCTAACGGTTGAAGCTTTAATGTACGTCATGAAGAACATATACAAACTAAACTAATTTAACCAACTACGTCAAGAAGCTATTTAAAATTAGCTTCATTTCAAATAACATTCTACAAATCGAAAACGAAGGGAAAAAATTATTTTTGCTTCCCTTTTCAATCAATAAAGTTCCCTAGAAAGGGACGAGAGTTTTCTTTCTTTGCATAAGGTATTTATCTTTAACGTAATTAGATAACAGACATAAGAATTTTTTTCATCGTCGTTTGCAGAAGCTGACTTATTTGTCCGATACACTTTCAGATGAGTCCCGGCTGGATCACATTTTATTTGAAAACTTCTTAGCTAAGATAGATAAAATAATTCATTGCTTCCTCCTGAAGTCAGGATTGGGAAATTTCCTTTTTTATAGCATGTTTATTTTCAGAAAGCGCGCAGCAACATCGATGTTATAAAAAGAATCAACCTAACAGCTTAAGGGGGGGGAAAAAGAGACGAATAAATCTTTATGTGTATTTCGAGATATTCATAGATTTATAAAAGAAATCAATTTTTATCCACTTGCAGATTGCTAGAATAAATATCTGAAGCTTTTGATGGAAAAATCAAACATTTTTTTTCCCTTTGAAAATACAATATTCTTTTGCTATACTTAAGTACCTACTATAAAAATAAAAAAAAATACTTCTAGTTTGCGTGAATAACGGCAATCTAAATAGATTTTTTTATTACAAAACAAACAAGATGCTTTTAAAAAAAGATTTTTCATTATTATTCAAATTTTTAAATATCGAAAATAAAATCCCCAATTTTTATTAAAAAAAAAACTTCTTAATACTGATTTTAAATAAAAAACATACCTAAAAAAACTCAATAAAATATTCTTTCAAAAATGTAATAATAAAATTATTCATGGTACTATTTGGATTTAGAAGGCTATAGTAGAAATATTAAAACGTATGTAGAAGAAAATATTATTTTGTATTTTAATACAAAATAATATATATTTTGTATTAAAATACAAAATATATATTATACTTTTTCCTATAGGGTTATTTAATATGTTGATTTATCCTTTGAAGTGAAATTTTTATTTAATTTATTTTTTATACTTTTTTCATTTTTTTGTATTAATTTAGGTCAAATTAAGTGAAAAATAGTATAGTTAACATTTTAATACAAAATACAGCATGAAACGCCAGTGACATTTTTTGCGTTACAGGTAAAATCTTCTATACACTGCTCACTTCAAAACAATATTTTTTTTCAAATTTACATTTATTTGTAGTTATTCAGATGTAAGAGAAACAATTATTCATTAGTGAAATTTCCTTAATTAACGAAATCAATTTTGAATACGAATAAAAAAATTTAAAAATAATTTTTTTTAATTTTATATTTTGACACAAATGTAATTCCGCTAATCTCACAAAAATGTTTTAGCAATTATTAGACTATTTTCTATAATTAAAAAGCATGGCAATATACTTTTTTTCTAATAAGACAGTTAGGAAAATATATATAAGAGGAACACCTATGTCTCTTCTGCAACAAAGGGTTAATAAGTGAAATAATTAGTTAATAGTAAATAAGAATTTTTACTATCGTTCTTTACAGGATCTGACTTGTTTATCCGATATGCTTTATTATGAGTACCGGCTCAATCACATTTTGTTACAGACCTTTTAAGTTAATATTTTAATTTTTAACATAAGGCGAGCGTGTAAGAATTGCAATTACTCACAGAGCAAAGGCAATAGGCTGCCTTTGCGAAGGACTGGAGTTCAATCTTCAGCGGCGGCTTGAACCTCCCGCAATTTCAGATCGATGAGTGCCAGCTCATCAGCGAAGTAAAGGTGGCATTGTGAACAATACCACAAACATGCCATCACTCATGAAATTATGTAGCCTTAATCTCAATGAACTCCCCTGGCCAACTATGGGCTCATAGCAGAGTGGTATTTCGTATACGGTAAAGTTTTGATTAAAAAAAAATAGTAAAAAAAATTCTAATTTATCAATCTAAAGTATTTTTATCAGAAAATTGTAAGTCAAAGGAATTTCGTTATCAATTTAAAATCGCTGTGCATGCAAAGCATTTCCAATGATAAATCATTAACACTCAACCATGGCCCAGCAGTTCTCCCGATTTTTAGAAATCTATTTTTTAGCTGACATGGTAGGAATGCCATATAATTTTGACTTTGGTCAGATGACGTGGAGAGTGCCTGGGCGGCAACCATCTCTCCAAACTTGCTCACCACAACCAACGAGAGGACAGATTATGACGTGAACCTTGTTGCACTTACATGCCGGTTGTTTTGACAGCTGTGAGGGTCGAACTCACTACCTCCAGCTCTTCAACCAGATGTGACCGACGCTTTAACCAACAGCTCCACCGGAATTGATTTTTTTAACGATAAAATAAGTCCGTGTTTTCATAAACGAGTTACAAATTATTTTGATGCATATAGTTGTATATCATTGTATAGGATTTTTTTTTATACGGCTGACTGCTTCTGAACAGTAATATTTTTAGTAAAATCAAAATTTTCTTTTTATAAAATCTTCAAGCTTTTCGTCAGATGAATTATGAGATATAAATGAAATTCGAAATAGTAAGTCAGCACTTTTTATATCATCTATTTCGTCGCAAATCTGTCTAAATAATCTCCTCAGTTTGTTAAAGCAAAATCAATTTAGCCAACTGTAATCTAATTATAGTTCTAACGAAGCTGTAAATATATACTAACACAAAAACGCTTTGTTTTTTTTTATATAATTCAGCTAGACAAAAGGACATCTTCTTTCCAAGCGTCTTTCTTCTACTTAAACACGTTTCACTTTTAAAGCTTCAATTTTATTAAAGTAAAAACACACTTAATCCAACCTCATGACTTTATGAACGTCATTGATTGGTGAAATAACGCTGGAGACTTCACCCAGAATCCTTTTGAATGGTGTTTTGAAGCCAAAACTCATTTATTTCTACGATTGAATCTTCACATTAATTACACTCTCTGCTGCAGTTGATGACTATTTGGCCAGAAAATGCAGCATTAATTAAACTCCTATGGCCCATTAGCTCCAAGGAAAGAAATATAGAATTACCATACTCTGAACAATTTCTTTTTAAAGAAGATCCAAGACCATTTATAAAACACGTTAAAAATAAGAGCAATATTTTTCGACAATCAAAATACATACATTCAGAAGTTTAGTATTCAGAATATTAGGTTTTTTTTGCTCAAAATAACCTTTTTTAATATCTTTCACAGCTATCTATTTTTAGGCTAATATCCACTACATTACATCTCCTTCTTATCGAAGCTCTTTTATAAATTTTTTCTTATATATTGTTTTATTTTGCATAATATCTTGTTTTATATTTTATATAAATTCAATTTTCGCTCATCTTCTGAACCTTGTAAAAAATTAATGGAGGAAAAACATCATTAGTTTATTTATAAATGTAAAGCTGAAAATTATATAAAAACAGTACTTATCATTGTATTAATGATTTCTATAACGTAATATAAAATACAAAATATCATATTGTGATTGCGATTTTTAATTTGTTTATTTAGATAAAGAATCTTTAAGCACCATTTTGCTGCGATTGTAAGAATGATTGCGAAGCTGCTAAATGATATAATTCTAAATTCATTGGCTATTTTTTTAAAATATACAGGCTTCAATGCGGGAAATTTACATTAGTACTATTGTTATCATATTAATTTAATAACAAATTAACGTGGCCTCGTACGATAACAAATAGAATATCATTTCTAAGCATTTTTTAAAGATTCATATCCCGGCGAATATCAATAAATATTTCATTTCAAAGCACAAATTAGATGTTTTTTTTTAGATATTAAATAACTTCATCAAACGTCTATCGTATAAGGTCTTAAGAAAAAGCACCAGTGCAACATTTTTTTCCTAAAATAATCAATATTTTTTTATATAATTTGAAGTAAATACACTTAAATAAAATAATTGCTTCACTGTCTGTGAATAGGTACTTTTTATTTATCTAAATATCTTAACTTCATATTATACAATGATATATATATATACAGTACACGCTCGATTATCCGTGGGCGGATTATCCGGTTTGCGGTTTATCCGTGCTCCTTTCGGAGTCACAAAAAATTTTTAAAGAGAAACATTTTCAAGATTATGATGCATGTAAATTTTATGAATAGAAATCTTGTTAAATCAGTTTCTCCATTTATTAACAGAATATGAATCTAATGTTTTTATTGATAATAATCGCTGCAATGAAGTTATAGTACTTTTCGAAAGCAATATTCATTATTGGATTGCTGTATATGGAATATCATGGTCAAAGGTAAAATCGTTATCGTGGAGAAAGATTGCTTGATGAACTATCTTCTTCAGATATTGAAGAATATGATAACAGTATTTTTGAACAAGGAAAAGAAATCGAAGGTTTAGATATTCGTTTCAAAGCGATGTATGTGAGCTTGACTTCCAGTACTTAACAGATGAGGAAATTGTTACTAACTGTGTTGTTAAATCAAATAGTGATGATGCAGAAGATGTAATAAATGAGGGAAATACAATTCCTGATTCTGCTGCTCTACAATCTGTGGAAACTTTATTAGATTGATTATATGAGAGAACGACGATTTGATTACGGTGACATTACTACGGTACGTAAACTATGTGTCAATATACGGTAAGAGATGAACAAGCAGCAGAAGCTAAGATGCATTACACATTTTCTTAAGCAGTAAATGTTAAATTCCTAGTTTGATGCTATACAGCATGCAAATGTAAGTAATTTTTATATTTTTTTGTGCTGATATTTATTTTTTCTTTAATAAAACGGAATTTTCGGATTATCCATGTTTTGCGATTGTCCGTGCGACCCGTCCCGGTGATTAACCCGGATAATCGGGAGTGCACTGCATATATATAAACAATGAACAATAACATTATGCATATATACAATGCATAATGTTTTTTTGACAAGATGAAAAAAAGTTTCATTAACTTTTTATCATTTAACCCACTGACAGTTCTGCATGTAAAAAGTTGTATTTTAATAATTACAGGTGAAAATAGTCGTTATTTATAGGAGAAAATAGATGTTTAGAAATGGGTAAAAAATTACAAAAATTTGATCATGTCTAATAAGAATATTNGACATAAAATCGAAAACTATACTTTTAAGCAAAATCTCTTTATTTTCATTGTTTTGCATACTAGAACAATTAGCTTTTTTTTATACGCATACTTTATACCCGATTTTTATAACTACTTTTATTACATTTAATCTTTTAAAATTCTTTATAATTTGTTCCACATTACTTTAAAATAATGACCAAGAATTAACGAAAAAATAATAATACCAGAAATTTGCTGGGTTTTAAGTTTCTATTCATAAATATGTTCGCAGTTTTATCAAAAGAAAGATATTTTTGCTGAGATTACTTTATTTTGAATACTTTGTAAGAGATTCACATCATTAGAGGGAAATTAATACTTTTCTTTTCCCAAGGAACTTTAAAAAAACTCACATCAATAAGACAAAATTCGTGAAAGCCAAAATTGAATTAAAATCTTTTCTTACAAAAAAAAACTCTGTAAAATAAAAAAATAAGTCTTTTTTTTAATGTTTTTATGGCTGATGATTTGATTTGAAACAGCAAGTAAACTGCATCATTAACATAATTAGTTTTAAGAAATTGCTGCATTTCGAAATAGAAAACTACAGTCCTGGGGTAGAATAAAATCTTTTTTTTCTTCCCTAATTAAATTGAAAAATCTTACTCAAAAGATTCAGTAAGCTCTTATAATCTAGAAAAATTCTTTACTAATAAGAGAATCAGCGATGTTTAAATAATAAAGATTAGAGGAAAATAAATAAGACGATATAAATTTATATATTGTTTTAATATTCTTTTTATTGTCTATTGTGTGTCTTATACTACACATGACGAGGACACGAAGGCCAAAATTGCATTAATTTTATGAAATATATTACTTGCCGCTAAATAAATACATACCATCGAGGTTAAACTGTATTTTGAGGTACCTCTTGGGATTAACGCCAAGTTGGTCTCCATGCTAAGCGATGCTGTTTCATTTATAGCAACCCGCACCTAAACCTCCGCATAAGATAAGTCGATATTTCCCCTTTTTACAGCTCACAATGGATAGTACGTATTTAAATTTTTACGTTATTGTATACGTTATTGTATATACTTTGTATTGCTTGTGGCGTCATTTTATTTGGCAGGAAAAATTCCCAGTTTCCGATAAGGGGAACCTTTAAATACATTCTTACCATAATTTATATCATTTTTAAATTTCTTTCTTACATGAAGCAGCATGACAGTAACATAAACATATCTAGTTGGAAAAAGTACAGAAGCCACAGTCAATTACCATTAAGGTCGTATTTCTTTTAAAATAACCAACAATAGTTAAGATCTAAATATGTTTTTCCTGACAAAAAATAATTTTAAAAAGGAAATTACTTTTATGCATTGTAACAAATTAAAGCGTGTGTCTGTGTATGTCTCTCTTACAACTCTATTGGCATTCTATTTTACTCTGTTTAATACTCTATTTTTAGAACTTTAATTGAACAATTTTTTCACTGTCGTAAGCATGACACACAATAATAACTATTATCAAAAAATACTAATATGATACTCAGCGATCAACGTAATTAAAAATAAAATTTAAAATTATATTATTTGCTGTTTAAAGCCAACCACAATAATTCCAGAACCTTTTGTACCGGCGTCCTAAAATTTGGATAGTGGATGTTAGGAACAATTTTAGCCCCGATTCTAAAATTCGTTGATAATTTTCAATCAGTTCGTTCGGTAAATCCGTTTGGAAAAGGAATTTTTTTTTCATTGGTTAAGGGTTAGCCACTATTTTAAATTAAACTATTTTTTATAAATTTTTTAAGGATAGGATCAATTATTTTTGCTGGCTTACAGATCTGTGTGATCAAAATAGGATTGCACGTTATATTCAATAATTTTTCCTTTCTTATACCAGATAAACTTTGTGATAAAATAGGGTGCATGCACATAGAGCAACAATTGAACATGGTACCATAGGTGGGCTATGCTACTAAATTTAGAAACTAAATTTAGAATCAACGGTAATAGAATTAAGGAAAAGTTATGTGCTGAAAAGAAAAATCTACGGAGATATGACTAAGTTTAGGAAAAACGTAAAAAGGTGCCAAACTATTATTTATGCCAACAACGTTTAATTAATTTTGGTATAATTGAAATAAAAACAATATCTTAAAATTTGATTATGTGTCTTTATTAGCATGGAAAATTGATCAGTTCCTTCTTATTATGATTTATTAATGTTTAAATAGATTGTTCAGAAAGATATAAGAACTCTCTTCAAGGTCAAATTGCCTTTCCTCAATCTAACCGGCAACTTTCAAAAGTATAACGCTTGTGAGTTTGACGCAGATTTTTTTCACATTTTTACTCTAAATGATATCCATGATGGAGGGAGAGAATTTTGTTTAATAAACACCCACGTAATTTAACAACTGTAAGTGAAGAAAGTTTGAACAATACTTGGTCATCATTTTTGAAGAAAACTATTGTCCCTTTCCTGCTAATGAAATGTCTTAATTCATTTTTATAATTCAAAATTATTTCTCGTGTCAGAAAGATCACTGTCGACTTTAATGTTAAGCTTTGAATTTACTAAAATTGTAATTATGTAGTATATCCGGTAGTTGTAGAAAAAACAAAGATAGAGAAGTAATCATACTATTCAATTCAAAAGAGGTTTTAAGCCAGACCTTCAAACGTGAGACCGCTACTTGTTGCTAATTGGATAAATATGGCATATTTGACCTTGAAGGAAGATTGGATAAATATGGCATATTTGACCTTTTTATATCTTTCTGGATAATGTATTTAAATACAAATAGATCCTGGTAGCGTGAGACTTGTCAATTCTTCATTCTACTATGGACACACCATCACTGAAATATTTATTATGATCCTCACATAAATATTAATAAATCAAATTGTTTTTCTTGAACAAAATATTTCAATATTATTATAGATACTGTGAGTTTGATCAATTACCCAATTTACTATAACCACATCATCACAAAAATATATAGTCAAGTAAGATATAGAAAACCTCTCCCTGTTCAAATCCGCCTTCTTCTAAACCTAACCAGCAAAGAGCAAATGTCTTCTGCTACGGGGTGTAATAAGAAAGTCGGTAGAGTTGGGCAGACAGGTGCTGGCCGAAAAAAACACACAATGTTTATTTTGTCATTATTGTCAAGAGAGCGATCATACAAGTGACATAAAATCGAAAACTATGAAAATCTAAAAACTAGNAGAGCAAATGTCTTCTGCTACGGGGTATATATAAGAAAGTCGGTAGAGTTGGGCAGACAGGGGCTTGGCCGAAAAAAACACACAATGTTTATTTTGTCATTATTGTCAAGAGAGCGATCATCCAAGTGACATAAAATCGAAAACTAAGAAAATCTAAAAACTAGGAAAAGTCTCGCAAACAAATCGCACAAAACTCTTAAGTCACAAGCAAAAAGGGAGTTATTATTTCTTGTAAGTCGTTCCAAAAATAGGTTGGAGGATTTTAAAATCGATTGAGGAAAAACAGACTCCGATTATCTCTTTTGGTTAATTGAAAATTTAAAGTGTTAATTCTAATTCCGTCATACTTTAAACTAAATTTCGAATTAAAATACCGGATGCGAATAATAAATGTGAGAACGCGTTCGAATGATAAATTAAGAAGGAGAATATAGATAAAAATATAACATAAAAAGATTTTTTTAAAGTTCTTCTTGTTATTTACATATATATATATATATATATATATATAGTATGCATAATATGTTACATTATTTAATTTCATCACAAATAAAATATTTATTACTTATTATTTCTAAAATCAAAGTAAATTTAAAATTAGAATGAAAAAAAAAATTCAAATACACAGCGTAGTGGAATCTTAAGATTGTAATAAAATTATTTCGAATTAAAATCAACCTATTTCAAAGGTGCGATACTGGGAAAAATATTGATTAAAAAGAGACATTTTAAACTTAAAAATGTATTATTATGTCTAATTTAAAGTGCCATAATCAAATTTTGTCAATTCTGTGATGCTAAGTATGATTTAAAATTTAAGGCTGAAGTCTCTTAAGATCACTTTGAGGGAGGATATTCGATTTCTCTATTGGGTATTTATTCAGATCCCCTTGGTAATTACTTTATTTAATGCATTCTAGAAGATTCAGAAATAAATTGAAAGAAGAGGAATTCAGTTGATGTAAGAGAATAATTTAATTGATTTAAGAGATTAATTTAATTGAAGTAAGAGATTAATTTAATTTAAGTAAGAGGAAATAGTTCTAGATAATTTAAGAACAAAACATGCTATATTCAAACCACACACAATCTGTTTCAAACATAAAAATTTAATTAATACCTTAATAAACATAAGATGGTACTAAACTACGAATAAAAATATGGCAGAAATATGCTCTCAATGACACACAGTTGCTAATGCATGCCATTTCCCAACACAAATTTAATGATCTGCTGTTATTTTTTTCTCAAAATAATGGACCTATGCTGAGTATTTCCAAAATTTTTTAGTTACCAGGTATTCCTTATATTTACAATGTAAAACATTTCGCATCAAATTATGTAAAATCTATTTTTACCGTAAAATATTATACCGTAGTTTTTACATAATATTTATTTAATTAGAGTAATTCAGTGGTTTTACGGTAATTATTACAGTACTAAAATACGGTACGATCATGTTCTTTGCTGCGTTTTATTGGATTATTTTCCTGTAACACGTTTCTATAAAAATAAATTTTGCGATAAAATGATCAGCACTCAGAATGCCGGTGGTTTTTTACGTAATTTGATCTGAAATTTTTTCCACTATCTGTTTCTGTTTTTGTTTTTCAAGTTTGAAACCCATTTTTGGGTAATCTTTGCACTTATTTTACTTTATCATACATTTATAATTATAATTTAAAAAAGAAAAGAAGAAAACTGAGTAAAAACAAAATTAAACAATTGATAAAAGAATATGTTTCTTTTTTTTTATAGTCAACTAAAAAAAGAACCATTCCGTGATTGTCGTGCATTATACTTTGTCCCAAGATACTTTGTCCCATTTATCATTGAATACAATACCTTGATAAAGCATACAATAATTCTCATATTTCATTTTTAACCTAAAAATATCCATAATTGTATACAACACCTATATTTCTAACGGTCACGGTAACATATAAGAAAACAGCAGAATTTTGTACAAAAAAAAAATTGTACGTTAAAAAATTTACTATGAAAGCGATTCTTGCAATGAAAATAACCGCAGGTAAAAAGTATAATTGTATCAATTTAAATGTACATTACTAAACTAACGTGCTAAAGTTTGATTACTTTATTTGCTCCTATACCATTGCGATTGTGTTCTTTCGTAAATAACATTTATATATCTGTACCTGTTTATCTGTTTCAATGTATTTCCTCACCACAATATTTTATTGCTGCAAAATTATTTTAAATTTTATAACTCTACTGAATAATTTAACATCTCGATTGTCAACAATTTACATGTCGCGATGTAAAAAATAATTCACTATTTAATCGAAAAAAGTATATACTTGTTGATTTATAGAAAATGAGCAAGACTTAAAGGTGAGGTCAAGGTATATATATATATATATATATAGTTGTAAATCACA
>NC_092206.1:40588681-40613361 GCF_043381705.1 Parasteatoda tepidariorum
ATGTTGACTATCAAAATCCTTGCGTGTCTTATATCGCTATATCGTTTTGCGCTCGTTGTCTTTACTCGACGGCTTAAATCAGATTTCTGATGCATCGCCTTGAATGAAAGTCGCTGTATCGTCTTGCCGATATATGCGTTAAATCGATATGTCTCGATACATCGATTTATAGCCCAGTCCTAGTTATAATTGCATTGAAATAGAAAGTTAGCCATTACATTTAATGAGAATTGAAATATTGGCATTCAATCTTTATAAAATTGAATTGAAATTAATTGAATTGAAATTAATTAACTGATTCATTTGCTTAAAGAGGGATTAGAACTCATTAAATTTATGAGATTTAAAAGCTAGGAAATATGTCTATGATTGCATCACAACATCAATGATGATTCTTCGACACAATGACATCCCAGCGATGAAATGAACTCTCTTAAGGAAAATCGTCATCTTCCGATGGCTGGACTGTGCATTTAACAGAGTATCCAGATGTGTATCTGATGTTGTTTTTTTATTAAGGTAGAATAATAAATAAAATGTATAATATCTTACACTTTACAAATCATATCTAAGGTTCATTCGAGGAATTCTTCTCAAGCTCATAGTGTTGAAAATAACTTGAAAATATTATTCGCATTCGTAAGGCGGCTAAATGAGATTTTTTTGAGATTTTTCCTAAACTAATCTATAAAGTAAAAAAGAAGAGAACTATTTTTTTTTTCATTTTGGTTTAGATTTCATTAGAAAATATCAGAGAAGGTTCAGATTTGTGTCTTAAATTAACTCTGATTCATCCATTGTCGAAACTGTAATTATACTGTCTTAATCAATTATACAAGTCACTTCTTAACAGATGTATTTTAATAAGAAATAAAAATTGTACTCAACATTTCGTTTCAACTCATTTAAAATATTATATTTATGTTTGATTTCGTTTCAAGTGGTAATTTTAATTGATAATAAGAGATAAACGAACTTCAACAGAAAGATTTTTAAAATTTAATGGAATATCAACTACAAATAACTGCCATTAATAAACACTTTTTCAAATAGCAGTGAAAGCTATACAAATTATCTCATACTAACTTTAAAATAAACATAAAAAAGTATTGACAGAAACTATTTAAATAGTGAAAAATATTTTGCACTTACTCAGAATTATAAAATTAAACTTTTTAATTTGATTAAATTAATAAAATGCTTTTCTCTAAAGATAGAAAAACTGAAGGAAATTAATAAATATTTTTTACTCGTGAAAATAAATTACACAACTGCAATTTTTTACTCCCTTATTGTCAGAATAAAAATTATTTTAAAGCTATAGTTTATTTTTAATACAAGTTTTAATTTTATTCTTTTATTTCAGAAGATTTTAGCTCATCTTAATGCTTGAGTGCTTCCAAAAAAATTTCTTCATTAAAACTAATGAGTTTGGAGAATTTCTGCTCTCTCGAAAAATATTTGAATGCTTCTCAAAAAAATTACACGATTTGATTATTAGTCATTCACCTTATGAAACTCATAACTATTAATTTTCCTAATTAAATATTTATTCAGATTAATATTATAAAGTATTTTTTTAAGACTCGCGACATATATCTTTTCTTTACGCATTTCTTTCAGTTCAAAAAAAAAACGCATTTTTTAAATTTCCTTTGAAATCTTATTCCATAATGTATTCTTGTTTTCGATATTTTTTTTATTTTATACTACCTTTATCATTTTTTGCATTGATTTGTTTGCTTTTTTAAATGGAGAAATATTACACCTTTTAAATGTATCAATTTATTTTTTTAGTCTGTCTTCGTGATTTATATTTTCAATTAAATATTCTTTCTCGTGTAATTATCCAACTCAAACGGGGCGAATATTTAAAAAGTCTCGTTATCTATTTTATTTATATTCTTTTTTTTTCTTAAAATAGTTTCAAATCTAACCATTTTTCAAGTTTTTTAATGAGTTTTAAGAAAAACACTTATATATTTACTTGTGCTTGATAATCCATTATAGATATATTGTTAAATTATAAAGAAAAAATAAATGCACAAAAAATTTCAAAAATTTGTTAGTAAAACTTGAAAAACTGTCATTATTGCCTCTTTTTTCTGTTTGTCATTCGATTCACTGTTTACTCTTTGATAAAAGTTGAATTTCATCGGAAAATTTTAAATTCTCAAATTTTTTAAAATGCCATTCCTGCTACTTCTACTTACTTTTTAAATATCAAGTAACAGGTCTGTATGATAGTACATTAAAATAACGGAGTATTTTTTAAATAATTTTGCAAATTTTATAATATATTTTAAAATGCTTTCATGATTTACAAAAAATGTTCAAAAACATATTTTCTTTTTTATCTTTTATTCCAATTACTTCACATTAATGAATAATTTTTTGGTTTTCAACTAGCTAATTTTTAACTACCAAATTTTCAAACTAATCTGCTATTTAATTACATGCATGGCAAATCGTTATGATAACTTAAAATATACATTTTCACTCACTTTAAACTATATAACCCTTAAAATATATTTTCTTAAAATGGAAAAATATACTTCCATTTAAAAAATTTATACTGAAATCACTTAAAAAATCAGAAACATATTTTTTAATTTCCTAAATATTAATTTGAGAAAAATAATATTTAAAAAAATTCATAACGCAGACCTGTAATAAGAAAGATGATTAGTAGCTAATAGCTGATTCTGATTTTGAGTGATTTCAAGAAAAATTGTAATAAAGTTTCATCACGTTCTATTTTTATCAAATTTAAAATTTTGGTTTCCGTAGCTACCACTCCTTTGTATAAATATCTAAAGAAAGATATCAACATTTAATGCCATAAGTCGTCACCACTGGCTAAAACTTAACGTAATTAGTCTGGTCTGTGATGCAAATAAATAAAATTAAATTATTTTTGATAAATTTTAATTCAAAATGGTTCCTGTAAGAGAGGAAAAACAAAAATACTCATGTCTAGAGAAATTAAGTATTTTTAATGTATCTTATTTCTCTGAATTGAATAAAAACAATCCGAAGTCCATAGGACTAAAAATTTAAAAACAAAAAATCTTGCATGTTTAGAGAGAACAATTTTAAACTCATTTGTACTGCCTTAGACAATTTTACGAGCCTGAGATTGACATCCAAACATGTGAGGTATTGTTTCTCGCGTAATTTTTATACTAAATCCCCTATAAAATCAAAATTAAGTTGATAGAACTAAAAATTCAGAAGAAATGAAAAATCACAGTGCTTGACTTATACCTATCTTTGCACAAAAACCCTATTAATCTTCAAAACGATTAGTTCTATTTATTAATTTATTTTTATATCATTAAATTTGCCATCAAAAATATACTAGAAACAATATCTCACTTGTCTGTATAGCAATGTCAATTGCTTGAATAGGTTTAAGCGCAAAATCGTACTTTTGATGTATAATAACTTGCGTAACATTTAAGCTAGTAGTTGCATTGACTTTCAATTCATAATAAAAAATACACCAGCAACTATTGCTAACTTAACTTTATTATCATTGATTAACTTCCTCACCCCCATTTCCAAAACATGAGTTTTACTCGCAGTCTACTCAGGAAAAATCTCTCTGCGACTAAAAAAAAATAAATATTGCATTCGAAATCAGCTCACCACTCATCACAAAAATCAGTCTTTAAATTGCAATCACTTTTCATTGCGAAAATTTTGCTGGTCTGTGTAATTCGGTTTATTTTCTCCTCAAATAAAGTGTGTTACTAAAGTTAATTATTATTATTTTCTCATTGTTATTTTATTGCTATTATTATTTTTATTATTACTTTTTTTATTATTACAATTTTTATTATTACTTTTGTTATTATTACTTTTCCATTATTACTTTTTTTGCTATCATCATTATTATTGTTTATTTGTGTTCTGGAAATGCAAAGTAGTAGAAGCATTTCAAAAGCAGTATTACAGAATTTGTATTGCTTAATTTGAAATTAAAGAATTATAAAATGTGTAATGATGTAATATCATTAAAAACATCATCAGCTAGCAGTTTTCATTATATACCCATTTCTAAAAAAACACAAATATATACATGGAATGCTAAAAATATCTTAAAAGCAAAGAAATTTTGTGAAGGCATCTTCAGTTAGTTAATTTTGTTTAAAAAAGGTATTAATTCATACCCTTATTTCAGAAACAAAATAAAATGCATAGCCAAAATGCTTGTTCAACTTGGCTGATTTATTTGAAAATATTTCAAGAAAACTTTTTATTAAATAGTATTTTGTCTAAAAGTTTTATCCCACCCACACAAATCAAACACAATAAAACACTAATCAATATCTGAAGTATTAAAAATATCTTGAAAGCAAAGAAATTTGTGAAAGAAACTTCATTTAATTAATTTTGTTTGAACAAAGCAATAATCCATGCGATTATTTCATAAATAAAGTAAAATGAATTGCCTTAATCTTTGTTTAACTTGGTTGATTTATTTTGAAACATTTCGCGAAGACTTTTTACTAAATAATGTTTCGTCTTGAAGCTTTATCCGACACACACAAATCAAAACACAAGTCAAAACACAATAAATCACAAATCAAAACGCAATAAAACACAAATCAATATTCTAAATATTAAAACTTTCTTGAAAACAAAAAAAAATTTGTGAAAGCACCTTCATTTAATTAATTTTGTTCGAACAAGGTATTAATCCATGCCATTATTTCATAAATAATGTAAATTAAATTGCTTTAATGTTCGTTCAACTCGGCTGATTTAATCGGAAATATTTCGTGAAGACTTTTTACTAAATAGTATTTCATCCAAAAGTTTCATCCGAAAAAAAATCCCTAGTTTGTTTTCTTTTCGTTTCAAAGAAAGTGCTCTTCGAGAGTATTTTTATTGCTTGTTTATGTTCTAGAAGTGCACAGCAATAGAAACATTTCAGAAACAGTGCATAAAAAGCAGCATAAAAAAAAAGATGAATAAAAAGCCTTCGAAATTTCATTCTCGGCATTCGCAGTTTCGGAATAAAAATCAATCTTCATCGAATTGTAGATTACTTTAACAAATATTTCAATCTTTTGGAGGAAATAGCAAGCATTATTTTTCATGCAATTGACATACTATTTTTCTCTGTAGAATAGAATACCATAAGAATAAAGATAGGAATATTTTTAGTATCTTATCTGTTTTTCATGTATATTTTTTCCCAGATATCTATATATCAGGGAATATCTTTTCTGTTGAGATTTTAAAATAGAATTATTGATGTATACGTGACGCGAAGAACTATATACCTTAAATAAATAGTCCTAAGAAACTGAAATATTATGATATACTTGATAATACAGAACTTCATTTGATTTAACAAAATGAAGATGGTGATAAATGTCAACATTCCTCTAGTGCTCAAAAATAGACGCCTATTCTTACAATTTGTGAGACGTGAATAAGAAATAAAATAAATAAGGAATACAATAGTGATTTAAAATTGAAAACGTATATTTTGAAATAAAAAATGAGAAAGAAAGGTAAAAAAAGCTAGAAAAGCCGAGAGGGTAACAGAAAATGAAAAATAAATAAAGGTGAAAAAAAAATAAGAAAAATCACAGTAACTGAGAGAAGCACATCAGTGCAAAATGCATTTCCACGCTCGATGGAAAGGTTCCTAGGATCGTTGGCAAAATTACGTTTTTTGTTTCAAATCAGTTTTCTTTTCACGTCTGGCGAATCTTGAGAATAGCTGACTATTTTTTAAAGCTCGAAGCATATCGGCTGTTACTACTTTCTTCATATCATATATTTTGAATATAGTTTTATGTCATCAAGTATAACTTTTTTACAAATATCAGGTATAAAAATATATCTGCAAAATATTATTATGCAGATATATATTATTCAGATATATATTATTCATTATGCAGATATATATATATTAATATTATTATGCAGATGCTTATATTTAAATGTCATTTGCGATTTTAATGCTTCAAGAGGAAATAGCGTTAGATTTAAATTGCTATTTAATTTTATGTATCAATGTTTGCATGAAAAATGTTACTTGATTAATTGAAAAGTTTTCTTTTTGAATTTGTTGTAAGCTAATGGTTTTAGAATTCTTGCATCAAACATGAATACTTGTGCAACTCAAAATTAGTTTGAAATATTCATTTTAAAAAAAATCTCAAAAGTTTTCCTAATTTAAAAAAATCATAAAAGTTTTTAACATTTTTCTAATCATTGTTTTTAAAGGTGGAATTAAACTATTTTATGCTTCATCGGTCAGTTAAAATTTAATAGGTCTATCATTAATTTCTATTTAGTAAAATTAAGGAGTGGTTTTCGTCGCTTTTAGATTTAAAACACATAGACTAATAACAATTACTTTTAAAAAAATCTTGAAAATTAGGCGGTAACACTCAGGCATATGTTACACTCAGACATCTAAATTGCGGTATAAAATTTCTGATCAATTTCACATCTGTAGATTGAGAGTTGCCCCCACGTATGTTATTAGACGTTCATTGCGATTTGCCGATGAAATGTGTTTATTGTCACCTGATTACATAGAAAGTTTCATTACTAGTCAACATGCTTTCTAAATGACATGAGATTACATACAAGTAAAGTTTTTGAAAGATATAAAATAGGTGTCTGATAGAAATTGGGGATTCTCCATCGAACAATGCTCTTCCGTATCCAAGAATTACATCAGGTATGAGACACGAAGTTACATCAGAACATGCACTTCATTGAAGAAAATATCTACTTCATTACAGGCAATTAAGCAGTGAAATATTGGTAAAGATCTCAGTAATTATCTGAAACAGAAAAAAATATCGAGCTGTTCAACTTATCTTTTTACAAGAATTCATATTAATTATTATACTTAATGAAGTTTTCTACATGAATATAATATGATAATGATCTTGTAAATTCACAATAATAGTGATCCACATTATAGAATTTACTGAACCTCAACGTAAAAAATGGTGGCAAATACTCTACACCTAACTGTTGAAGTAAAACTTCACCACTTGGTGTACAGTAGGGTTCATAATTTTTTAACTTTTCTTTCTAAGAAAAAAATTATATCCAGCATAAATTTTATATTTCCTTTGACATTACTGTTACGATTTTTTTCAAACCAAATAATATTTTCAATGAGAAATATTGCCTCAAAATTTTGAGTTTTTGAGTAAAAATACCGAAATTGTCATTAATACGGTAAAAACAGTGGTATAATTTTAGGTAAGGAATTATCCCCTGTTTTGAAAGTTGACTTTTAATCCTCAAAATGCAAGTTAAATATCTTTAAGTGACTAGCGATCCCCTTATTAGAATTTCCTCAACTATTTCGACCGAGCAAATCTACTACGTGAAGAACTGACTTAACTAAAATAAATAGCAGCATCCTGGAAAATTTGTCACAAATCGAAATTTTTGTTCCAAATTTACAATTAAAATCCAAAATTTTGATAAATTTTCCAACAATCTGCTATTTATCATAGTTAATCTGGTACTTCATGTAGTAGGTTTATTCAGCATGGATAGCTGAGGATACCTAGATGCACCCACGATGCACGTAGTGATTTCTGAATAGCTTGGATAGCATTACTGACCAAATTAGCTAAACCTTGCAGTGTACACAAATTACGTTTCGTTTCGACTTCCAATGGAGACAGTTCTGTTCCATTAAGGTTATTTAACTTGCATTTTGAGGGTTAAAGATATTTTTCAATGCGTGGGACATTTCCTAACCCAATTATATTGACATTTTTATCCTAACTAAATTAAGTGCAATTTTATTCTTTTATTCAAAAATGCGTAATTTTGAGACAATACTTCTCACAGAAGATTACATTTGATTTCAACAAAATTTTATATCTGTAATGTCTATATCCATTGGCCACTTTTGACTGGAATTACATTTTGCTTTAAAAAAAGGTTTAATAATGGTGCACCATAGTGTGCTCTACTTGGTGTCAAGAAGCAGCAACTTAAGTATCTTGCTAAATTTATAATTACAGTAAGATAAAATACAAATAAAAGTAAGTAAAATTATTTTCAAGACTCAAGTAAAAATCTTTAATTTAGTAGTAAAAATCTTTAATTTAGTAAAAGCTAGTTTGTAAATCAAACATACGTGTATCACAGAAAGAATGCTAAGACGAATTTAATCTAGGCTTAACAGAAATTCCTTAATACAATTCACGGAGATTTGAAAATCAAAATAAGAACATGCATACATGTTTTAAAGGCAAACCTTTGTTTCTGTTAGTGTATATCAGCGTATAAAACAACAACAAACTCTCGCTAGCTCATTCTGGTTTATTAACAATTTACTGGCGACATATAAATCGTGCCAACATTAGTGATTTCGGAAGTGAAAATAATTCTCGTATAATATGAATAAGGTAGGCAAATGTTTGATGTAGGCGAATATTTGTTTCGAAACTATTAAACAGACAGAAGAAGTTGTGTGCGGTAAACATGTAAATAAAAGCATGAAAGTGGCATCGTGGTATTTTTCGAATGTCAATATTTTCTAGTGTCATAATTGGAGAACGAAATTTTAATACGACGCTCAGTAGTGGCATCTGGCGGAAAGGACTTAAATCAAACGTAAATATTCTCGAAAAAAATATTCGTGCCTTGTCACATAAATTTGTTGCAAGAATGTTTTATTTGAAAACAATTAAACAAATAAATAAATAAGAAAAAATAAATAAAACATAATTGTTTTCCTACTACAAGCTTTTGAAAATCGACTAAATAAGGATATTTTGTAGATTACTTTAAATTTATATGTCCTCAAAGAAATTTCCTAAAATCTTTTAAATTAAATTAATTAAAATAAACCATCCAACAAAACAAGTTTTATAAATTACTTACATTAAGTTAAATAGTAAAATTCCAAAGAAACTTTTTATTTTAAAAATATTCAACACTGAGTTTCAAAAAACGACTTTAAAAAGAAACTTTTAGGCTTAAATTTATCGAACTTTAAAAGTGCTGGATTATTAGAAGAAATATTAGAGGGGGAAAAAATGACGCTATAATCCTTTATAAGGATATGAGTTAAGCTGAACAACAAACATTTATTTTATATGTTATTCCATCAATTTTGAAGTCAGTTTTAAGCTAACATAACATTAAAAGCAATTTAATTAAATTAATTTTTCATGGTTGATTTTTTTTACATTTTTAATTTAAGTTCTTTTCATCGAAAATTCAGTTTCTCTCTCAAGTTTCTAATTATTAGAAAATTTTGTTTTCTCGTTAGCAAAAATATGTTTATTTTATAAAACAATTTTTTATATTGCAAATATTTTCATATATAACAATGTTGTCTTTTTCTTTTGTATTTTGCTGTATTTACCTAATATAAAAATCATTAATGGATTAAGTTATTTAAAGATTAAAACTTTTACTTTATCTTTTATTATTTGAACTCAAAATATTTATTATAAATGAAATATGCTTTAAAACTGATACAATTAAAACATATTTATTTTTCATGTATATTAGATATATTTAAAATAAATTACAATAATATTCCTTTAGATTACAAAATAAGTATAATTCTAACGTAATTATATTTAAATTACATTACAGTTATACTTATTATAATTATGTGCTTTCAATAATATTTCGTTTATGTGGAAATTTTTTCTTACCTGTCTAATCGACTCGTCTTGATGCTCTGGAATCTCATTCATATGATCAATGATTCCCTAGTTAGTGACATAATTTAACTATCGATAGCACTTGGAAATGCATCCTGCCCTGATTTACCACTCCCGACGTCTGTGGGTTTTTTTCAGTTTTACATTTTACCTTAATTTATTTTTCACGGTTTCGTTTACAGTTTTGAACTCTCTGTTTCAAACACTTTTGTTTCCAGCGTTTATTTTTGGGCTCTCGAAATATGTCTACATTTAATATTTGGATATTTAAAAACACCGTTATAATACTTGAAGCAAATGAAGTCTTTGCATTATCAATTGTATCTTTTTACTACAGATGTTTACAAAAAAAAATTTTATATTATAGATTAAAGTATATATAATTATTTGTTACCGAAGTAAAAATTATTTTAATAGCATTTTCCAACTAACTAAAAACTTCTTTATAATCTAGCAATTATTTAAAAAATATTTTTCATTTCAAAATAACATTATATTTAATCATTCATTGTAGTTTCTAATAAAAATTTAAGTGCAATTCTCGTTTCTTATTGATAAAAAATGCTGATTTTTTTCCCGAATGATCAATTATCTCATCTTTTAACCTTTGTAATGCGAAATATTTGTTTTATGGTAAATAAATATGTCAACTTCATTTTTAATTTCATAAGTGTTTAATAAAAGCTTTGGAAATAAAAATATTTCTTGAATTTAACGAATTACCACTTTTATTGAAATGATTAAAAAAACACTTATAATTTAATTTTTAATTCTGAAATTTAAAAAAATTAACTAATTCTTACATTAGCATTAAACTTCTTACCTCTGAAGATTTTGAATAAAAAAGTTAATACTTATTTCTTAATTATTTATTTCATTTTAATAATTGTAAATCTACGCTTTCAGCTGTTTTTAAACTATTATAGTATTTAATCAAAGAAAAAGTATAATAATTTTACTTTAATACCAAAAAATATTTTTTGTAGAGTAATTTAATTATGTAGCTTCCTCTATTTTATAAATTTATTCTCGGAAAACTTTTGTTAGTCAAAATATCAACAGTTTTTGTTTTATTTTGACTAACAAAAATAAAAGATGAACAGAGTTAAGTTCACGTAACTCTGTTCATCTTTTAATTATAAGAGATTTTTTTCTCAGTACTCTAAGCCTTATTAATTTTAGCAAACACATCTTTTCTGGGACTGTTTTTTCATTGTCACTATTAACTTTTTGTCATTTATTTTTCCAAGAGAAAATGTTTTATTCCATGTAAATTAAAATAAATTTGCTAATAAATACATATTTTTTTATAAAGTTCGGTTTTAATGAATGGCAATTTGTTTGATATTTTTATTTGTTTGACGTTATTTGATATAAAGAACTAGTAATTAATAGAATTAATCTCTTCATAGTTTAATATTAATTTCCAGAAAATGCACAAAATATATTAACAAGAACACGTTAAACAAATAGTTTCCTAGTTAATTAATATATATTAAAACAATAATTTATTCAGTATATTATAATGATAATAATTAATGTTTTATTTCCATTGAGCAGCACAATTGGTCTTGCCGATGAGCAGACCTAGTGCGTTCTCCAGAGGTGGTATCCACTCTTTCAGAAGCGCCACAATGGGTGAGATACCGTTGGTTATGTTAATTTGGACGTCCAGTTTCTGCCACACAAGATGGCAGAAATGCTAAAGTGCACTAGGAATTTAATTTTGCCGGAAATGCCAAGAGACAATAAGGCACTCCAGGGATCTTTTACATGCCGCATAATCATACGACATGGCAGCTGAGGATTTTCTTCATCCCGAAAATCCGGTGTCTGAGCCGGGGATCGAACCCGCAGACTTGGGCTCAGAAGGCCGACGACAAACCAACTTCGCCATCCAGCCACGTAATAGTTAATGTAAATAATTATAATAGAGCAATTTAGTTAATTCATGATAAAATAATTTAATTAATCTATAATTAATAATTACTTTCTAAAGTTAACAATTAAATGCTCTGCACTTCAAAATTTTCAGAAACTAATTTTTACTCAACAAAAATGTTTTCGAAACTCTCAAGAGACTTCAATGAATATCATGTTTCCGATCAATTGCGAAACAGTTATTTTATTTTCAAAAGTACGAAACCGAATCGCATTCACGCCGATTCAGTTTCAGGGTGTTGCGTAGTGCACTATTATATTCCATTGCACTAGTAGTAAGACATGTTAACTCGATTCTATCGAGGTGGGAGAGTAATCTAACATAACTACCACTACAACTATTTAATTCCCTTTCACTAGTTCATAACAAACGTTAACTCCATTCCTTTACCTGTGGATGGATGACAAATGACAATGTCGGTAGCCTAGCCCCAGATGAGTAACTCGCGGATGTGATCTGAACTCGCCTACCTCGACTGAAACGCCCACTTCGATTTGAGTACACCTAGATGAGCGGTTATCAGTGAACTATTTGTGACTGCGCCATTGTCTTCCTCACGATATTTCTACTCAGTCTCGATCACACGCAACGGGAGCATGCCCACAATCGAATGTTAATTGCAGCAAAGGAGCAACCACGCCCTCAACCGTTATCATACTACAGGTCTCGTAACCAACAACCAAAGCCCGGTGACTTTAATACAGCCCTCTCTGTCTCTCGCAAAATAGCAACGAATCAACTAGTGGTATCCATTCATCTAATTCTATCACAAATAAAATTCTGGTGGGGAAATAATGTAGAATAGCTACCACTACAACTGTTAAATTCCAATTCACTAGTATGTAAGGCATGTTAACTCGATTCTATCCTGAAGTAATTTTTGATAGATGATGTTGGTAGTCTAGTACAGTGTTGGTAGTCTAGTCCCACAAGAGATTTAAGAAATATTAAGAGATGTTTTCGAAAACTACATACACCGTAGCTGCTCCATATATTCAAAAGCGTTTCGAGATTTTTTTTACAGTGTGGGAATAAGCAAAAATATATTTATTAATTATGCTAAAGGAGTTTTGGTCTGTAAGTAGAAATTGAGACAAAAAAAATTTTCGATTTAATAATTGATTGAATTGTGTTAAAAAAAAAATTAGTTTTTTATTCAAGGAAGTAATTTTTAATGCATGATATTTCTGTAGTAAACTTTGTTGAACACGAAATATTCTTCATGACTGGAGACATTGATGCCATTTTTATTACATAAAAAAGCAACTATCGGGGAAAAGAACAATGGTTTATAACACGAGCGATATAAATACTCATTTCAAATATTTTCATTTTCCTAGCGACATGCACTGCTGCCTACACTTCTATGCAATTAAGAACACAAAAAATATTAATCTAGTTTCATAACTCTACTTTTATGACGCAGTCGGAAACCACGTCGGAAATTTAATTTAGCCATTACAGGATGGCCCTTCAAAATCCAATCAACCAAAAAATCACCCCTATTAAATTATGATATAACGACTGATCAGAAAAAATAGCATTGCATATAAATGCAATTACTTCATTGATTTATTCCTATTAATAAGTGCGAAAGCAGCTAAAAAAAGGAAAACAAAATTCAACGACACTTTCATTTGCTTTTAACTCAAGATGAAAGGTATTTAGATTTCCATATTTAAATACATATTTTGATAATATTTTCGGCATATTGTATTACAGAAAAAAACAGGAGATGTCAATAAAATCATGTTTTTAAATGATCGTTTTCGTGCAATATTTTCTTCCCAAATCAAGTTTCAAATCAATTCATTTAAAATATTTTTTATAGAATGGTGTTTAATATAGAGCAATTTTTCGTATATTTTAATTTTTTTCACCTGACTTAACTTGATAAATGTATAAATAAATCTATCTATTTATTTATTTATTTATTTTTGTAAAAAACTACATATTAGAAAAATTCTTCATTAATTTTATAAACATCGATTGCAAAATGGACAATTTGTTTCCTTTAATTAAAAATTTTAATTATTCATTATTCAGAAATATTAGTTACTGAATAAATAAGAAAATTCCGGGCTCAAAGTTCTCCTCAAGATAATATGCAGGAAGCAAAGTTTGAGTGGGACACTTAAATACTTCGGGCATTTCCGTTATAAATACTGTGATACTGAAAACCTATGATACCAAGGTGCATAATATAGGTACAGTAGTAATAGATTTGTTGCCACCCTCCGAAACAGATAAGTACACTAATATCTTACATATTCATGACACTTAATATACAACCTTTGTTTTTTTTATTATTTGTTGTATATTCCTATGCGGCTTCATACTATTAGATTTACCATTATCTGAGTTAGAGGTTCAATTCACTAAAATAAAAATAAAGTATCATTTAGCACTAAACATACGATAATCGGTCAAAAGTTCGATTATTGTACGTTGTATTTATAGTATTGCAAAATGTTTGTAAGTTTAGTGTAAAAATGTGCAATTCAGAATTTATCATTATTTTTCACGGCATAACAGATTATTCTCAATTTTATTCTATTAGTTCTTATTGAGTTTACACTTATTAAGTTTATAGAAAACGCTTTAAAAGTATAACTATCTATCAATATGAGAAACACGTGGTTTCATACGAATTCTGTGACGTTATCAATATACTTCGCAATATTATTATTGTTGACTTTACTTGTGATAAAATAACATATGAAAACAAAGGTAAATAATTCATGAAACGTGAGGACAAAAAGCTAATGCTTGATTGATTATAGCTGCAACTTAGCAATTCGCGCATATTATAAAATCTTTAAAAATCCTATGGAAAACTCGTTTTTTTGGCATGCAACCCGTGAACAGTTGGTTGGAGAAAGTTTGAAAGTTGATAGTTAGGTCCGCCGGATATTTGAATGTATAAATTTAGTGCGGATCGATTCAGAATTGCGGATTTGCATAAAGTACATATCCGCAATAAGCAAAATAAAATAAGGTGCATATCCGCAATATAAACATTCGGTTTTATTCATTTATAGATTTATGTAATGTTATGAAATCTTCAACTAACTTTTAAGTAAGAAAAAATGTCTATGGTGCAATTAGCAAACAATTTCACTGTTTTTAATTTCATCGGTTCTAAATTAGAACGATTAAAATGTTCAATTAAAATACCCTACATCATTTTGTGTCAGTAGCAATATTTATATGTTTTAATATCTTTTGTGGGCTTATTGATCAAAGGAAAAAAGTTCATGGTAGAATAATCAGACAATTTAATAGCTTTTGTTTTAAATCTTAATTCTAAATTCAAATTATTACGAATGTTAATTCAAAGTGCTCCTCATATAATTCAAACTGTTATTTATAATAGTAACTCAAGTCAGATGTTACTGCATAATCAACCAAAACATAACTAAAAGTATTTACTTATACTACAGCATTTGCTTAATTGAAATTTTACTCCAGTAATTATGGCTTCAATATAATTTATTTTACATTTGTCCTAGTTCACGCTGCTTTAATTTTTTGCTCTTACAATCATTTACCAGAGCTGAAAAAATGCATCAAAATTCAACTTCCTCAATCAATTACATGCAGATTTTCCTACAACTACTTTTTGAAAAATAAAATATTATGATATCTAAGCATTCCCTATAAATTAGCTCATTTAATAGATTTGGTATAAGCTCCACACCGTTAAGTCAAAATCATTATCCTTCTTATCTACCATTTATGAAAATCAAATAGGCATTTTTTTTCAATAGCATGAAAAAGATACCCATTTTCATACAGAAACTTTAAAGCTTCGCTGAAAAAATAATGTGCCAAAAAAAAACTTATCTCAATTTCGAATATCTTTTTAGTTTCATCAATGACGATTTTATTCAAAATGGTGTCATTAGGATCACAAGCTTTCATGAAAAAAGTTTTTGTTCAGAAAGTAAAGAGTAAAGATTATACTTGATATTAAGTTAATCCTCGACGATCGCATTAAATTGAAAGGGGAAAAACATGTCCTGTTCAAACGAATAAATCTGCTATTCTATTATCAAGCAAAAGATTGATTTCATTCAATAAAGCTTAAGAATAGAAATCCAAAAAACGATATATTTCCGAAATAATAAAAAAATATTTTTTCTTCTAAAATCTTTTTGTTTATCATTTAATGCCTTTAAAATTAATATTTTGAGCAGACAATTTTAAATTATTCCTCTTCTTAAGAATTTTATTTTCGATTACAATAGATTAGACACGCTTTGAATTTATACATCTATGTATGCTGTTTGTACAAATTGATTTTGAAAAATACAGATATGCAATAAACAGAATATATATTTTGATCATAATCTAAACAAACATGTCTAAAACATATCTTTTGTAATAATCAAATTATTAAGATTTTATACTTAATGACTTGAGGATCTGACCTGAAACATGTTATTTAATTAGAACAAATAACTTTTAGAGTTAAGATGTCAGTCTTGTCAGAACGTAGTTTTTTCTCAGGAAACAAACTATTTTTTATCAAGAGATTTTAATTCTGAAAATATCAGGATCAGCCGCAATCCGGAGAATATAGACCCAATAGTCTAATATATAAAGTGTTCGAAAATTTTGAACCAATAATATTCTGCATTTTCGCATATTTTGGCGTATCTCCTGAACTAATAAAACGAAGCAAATTATTTTTGCACATAATAGTAAAACTCGTTTTTTCCAAGATAATACATACATATCATACAAAATACTATATAAAATATGATACATACTATATAAAACTATCATTTAACCTGTCTTGATTTATGAATCCGTAAAATGATCTTTAAATAAATCACAAGCAGATCTGCTTGCTGTTTTTGAATGGATAGTATTGAGAAAAATTTTCTGTTCTATAAATGTGGATGGCTTATGGATACAACGACACAATTTTGAACTATATAGGCCAGGGATGGCGAACCAATGGCACGCGTGCCATTTTTGGCACGCGACACAATATTTTGGGCACGCCACCTATCACAAAGTTCACTATGAAGCATATTAACAATTAAATTAGAATTCGCAAAAAGCAAAAATAATACATAAACAATTATTAACAAAAAAATTAACAATTAATGCCAAAAAAACAATTTATGACCATAAAAACCAAGCTAACAATAAATAACCGGCAAAAAACAAAATTTAACAGTCCTGCTTAAACTAACATCTTACAACCTAATATAAGTTATTTGTCATCTAATCTGAACAACAGAAGTCACACTGATGTTACTTTAAGTTGAATTATGCATATGAATGAGACATTGCGAAATGTGTGTGTGTGATTTTTTTTTAAATAATAAATAGAGTTTTGAGTTGATACTATTTCGTATTATTATTTTCTCAATAATCGCAAAATCAAAATTATTTGACGGCACGTTTATGACCTCATTAAACAATTTTTTCGAAAAAATGGCACGTTGGTGCATAAAGGTTCGCCACCCCTGATATAGGCTATTCAAGAAAGCTGATATCAGCAAATACATCAAAATAAGTCGCTTACAGCTTGCGGGTCAAATTTATCATATCGACCCTTCTTATTATTCTAAGATCTGTTATTACAAATCAATGGGAACTAGAGTTAGAGGTAGGCCTAAGATCAGATGGCTTGACTGTATGGAAGAAAATTTCAAAATCCTAAGAATTACTAACTGGAGAACGATCGCGATGAAAAGAACAGTATGGAGGAAAATTCTAAAGAAGGATCTGACCAACAAAGAACTGTCATGCCAATAGGAGAAGAAGAATACCATGTAAAAAATTAATTTTAATTATTATTTACTATTTTTCATTTTTTAATTTACTACTGGGAGAATTTCTTGAAAAATTATAAGATATATTTAGAAATGGTATAAAGTATACCTACGTAATCTCAATAGACAAAACTCATTACTTAAAGGTGATCAGTCAAATGCTACTTGAGTCATAAAAATTTAAAAATATGTCTTCTTTGAAATAATGAAATATGTAAAAAGTGACGTTAACAGTAATAGTTCCAAATTTGTTTACCACTTTCCAGAACGAACTATTTTAATTACATTTTCCATATTTTGGGGGTTGAGAATTCAAGTTCGTCGAGGAAAAAGATATGTTATTGAGGGAAAAAAACGCTTTTGTATCTAATCCCTTACCTCAAAATATCGCTATACTTCTTAATTAGTGCATTTAAATTCTACCTCTCGAGTCTTTAAAATTACATCTTAGTACGTGGCAATATCCGATTGCTAGATCAAAAAGTTATAAAATAGTTCTATACTTTTTATATTTCGCATACTGTACAACAATTTGTTGCACGAAAAGCCTCACGCTTTTCATAAATAGCATTTAAAGTAAAAATAAAAGTATAAAATGAGTAAACTATGAAACGAATCCAAAAATTGGCAATTCATCGAATCATTTGTTTAAACAATATTGATCTTTTCAGAATATGTTTCTTAATAAAAAACCATAACAAGTTAATTTTTGTGTAATAAGTTGTAGCAGCGAAAGTTTAAGAATTTTTTTATTCTTAGTAATACTTGTAGTAGTGTTATCTAAATCATGACATATTTAATGTAAATTCATCACAGTATCATGCATGAGTACTACACAGATAACTTTAATCTGAGGAACGCTTAATAACGTTTATTTCAATATTGATAAATAAACATTTCCAATTAGTAAAGCATGCGTTCATTGCAATATTTCACATTAAATATTCAACTTGTAAACATAAGTTCATTGCAATATTTAAACGTTGTTTTCAAACGTTTGTAACTTGATTGAATTAATAAAGCTAATTTTAATTTTTTCATATACTTTAACAATAGGGAGAAACTACTTTTAATAAAATAGAAGATCTTTCAAGGAAAAAAATATTTCGAATTTATCTGCAAATGCACCAAAATCTGTAAATATATGTCTGATTTCTTTTTAATTCAATTTTTACGCCGTTTTTCTTCAGCTTTCTCACAAAAAAATTAGTATTAAGATAAAGAAATGAATTAGTTTTCTTTTTCTTGTTATTCGTATTCGAAGCAAAATAACAAAAAAAAGAGTATTCGGCTAAAAATATATGTTTAGAACTTATTGATTTAAAATAAGAATTGGTTGCTTTTTGATAAAATAATAACAAACATGTATTTACTTAATTTCAATAATAAAAATATTATCAGTTAGAATTTTTATACGGTGCCTAATTCATCTCCTTATGTACCTCCTAATTTTGGAGCTCCTAGTGCCATCTACCGACAGTTCTTTTAGAAGCAAGAAGTTTTTTTTAAAACAATACATTAATAAGTTGAAATTTTTCGAATTTGCAGATGAAAAGCTAAGTTCCGCAGCCCATATTGAATTATGAAAATATAAATTTTTTTATCTTGTGCTTAGTGTCTTATACATGACATAAGGGGTCAATACGTAATATATAAGATAATTTAAAAATTAGTTACAAAACGTCTCTTAAAATGTAAACATTAAAGATATCAATGAATAAGAGTTTTTATTGTATTTTTTCATACCTTGTATTAAAATTTAAGTAATAAAATATATGATAAAATTTATTAAGCATACTTAATTACTTAATTCAGGTTCCACTTGACTAGACTTCTTTTCGATTTTCTACATAAATTATTCAATATCTATAAATGTATATCAATAAAATAAGATTGAAAAATTTAAACAATCACGCTTGATGTCTGAAATCACAGTCAATTGTTATTACTTCTGACCTTGCCTTGCCATTATTTATTCAAAACAATTTCATACATTGATTAAAGGATTGAAACACCATTTAATTCTAAAAATTATTCAATATCTATAAATATATATCAATAAAATAAGATTAAAAAATTCAAACAATCATGCTTGATGTCTGAAATCACAGTCAATTGTAATTACTTCTGACCTTGCCTTGTCATTATTTATTCAAAACAATTTCATGCATTGATTAAAGGATTGAAACACCATTTAATTCTAAAAACTTTCTCATTGATTCACCGATTTATTTAAGTTTTGCCACTTAGTTTAAGAAAAAAGCAATGATTCCAGTTTTTGCTAATTGTTAAAATCCTACCTCATATCTAATATTTACGTCATAGTTAATTTTTTAAGTATTTGAGAATTAATTGATTAAATTATTATTAAAATAGTTTCTTACACCTACTCGATTTTAGATTTATTTTTAGTCATAGAATTTCTTCTTATAATGGTGTTAAGTGAGACAAAATTAATAACTATTTACAAATTTTATTAATGCGTATATAATATGCTTATAAAACGAGTAAAAGTCAATATATAAAAATAAAAAGACAATTAGGGATCCAATCTAAAAATCCAAGATGGTGAGGAGAGAGGTGTCCTAAAACAGTTCACAACAAAAGAAGCCAGCTCATTTAAATTTAGTTTTAATTACAGAACTTTAAATTTAGCTTAATGAAATAAGACAAAACTAATTATTAAGAGTTTTATTTACTTATTCTATTTATACATAGCTTATAAAAAAAGGGAGAACTATAACAATCCTATTTAAAACACAGAATATAAATTAAATATTTGCTTTTAAAAGTTTTTCCTTAAATTATTATTAAGGTCTTTCTTACTCTAAAAATAGGTAATAAATAAATAAAAATATTCTAAGGTCCTTATAGTCTGTTTAAAATGTGATATTTTTTTTAATGTTCCAAGCAACCACAGAATTGTTAATCATTAGAAATGTGATTTAAATTATGTTTAAACTAAGCTATTTATGAGAATACAAATCCTTCGTCAAACTAAACAGTTTTGAATCCTCATTAACTAAGTTTTCTTAAGTGTTTATCTTATCCTGAATTCTTTAACAGCTAGGTGAATTTGAATCCTGGATTTGAAGGCACAGTTTTGGATTACATCAGAGTTATTCTGGTTGAGGAGATATATGTAACACATTTCCTTCCTGTTAAATTTGAAATCTAAATTTTATAGCGCTGTTTATAATCTGAAGCTTTACAAGCAAGAGCCATAGTTGCATAAAAAATTTCACAAAAGAATTTGTTTATAAAACTAATACTTAAAGTACTCAAGTAATAGAAAATAAGTAATAACACTTAATTAGGATATCATGATGGCTGTTCTAGTTAAAGTTAAACTGTGGTAACTGTTCATTGCCTTTTAGAATTACATTTAAATGATTTTTCAAAATATAAGAAGAGGAACAAAATTTGATTTAAAAAAACTCAAAGGCGGGATAGAGGATCGAAACTTACCATAGAATATGAACTCACAAGCTACGTTGGTAATAAAATTCTAGAAATACTTATACAATAAATTAGATTCGCAGAACCCATTGAATGGCCTGTTCGTTCTCCTGATCTCAATCCATTTACCTTTCTGTTATTAGGCCACCTTAAATCACTAGGTGATGCTGCTTCGCTTTGGCTTACATCAAAAGCACACCCGACATTTTCAAGCACATCCAGAATTATTTTTCGTCTTTGTACACTGGGCAATGCCTTCAACTAGAGACATTGCGAATAGTTACCAAATAAATCCTTTTGTAGTTAAAAAATTTCTACGATCTTTTGTAGTTTTTTTTTCCAGCGTGACGTCAAAACTTACACGGGTTTTTCACGATTTTTACCCTCTCAACGTAGTTTGAGACTTCTTTGTTCTATAGTAAGTTTTCGTCTTCTTGATGCCTTTAATTCCACATCTGAACTAATCGATCTAATTTCAGGACACCCTGCCTATAAATGGCTAGATTTCTTCTTTATAAATTCTAGAATAATATTTCCATAATTCTATAATATTTTCTAGAATTATATTTACATAATTTTTGAAAGGAATAATTCCTTACTTGGCGTACTCCCTTGAAAAGTACAAATTCTTTGCTCGGAAATGTTTAAAAAATATAAAAAGAATGAAATTCGACCAACAAATTCAAAGTCGTTATAAAAGTCATGAAAAGGATAACTTACCACAGAACGTGAGCTCGTAAGCCACGTTTAGTATGAAAACCTCTAATAAAGCATATAGTGGATTAAACTCGAAGAACCCGTTGCAGGGCCTGTGCGTTCTCCGGATCTCAATACACGTAACTTTCTGTTGTGGGGGGTCACCTTAAATTACTAGTTTTTGCGACTTCGCTTCGGCTTATATTAAATGTACACCCAACATTCTCGAGCTCGTCTAGGAATTGTTTTTCGTCGTTGTTCACTGGGTAAGGCCGTCAACTGGAGACACTTTGAAGAAAAATTGTAATAGCTATCGAATAAATCTTTTTGCTGTTAGAAAATTTGTGCTATCTTTCGCAGATTTTTTTCCCAGCGTGACGTCAAAACTTACATGGATTTTTCGCGATTCTTACCCTCTCGACGTAGTTTGTGACCTCTTTATTCAACGGTAAGTTTCCCTCATCTTGATGCCTTTAGTCCCCATCTGAATATATAGATCGAACACCCTGCCAATAATTGGTTTATCGTGAAGATTTCTTCTTGATAAACTCATCATTTATATTTATATCCAAAATGTATTTATGTATAAAATATATTTATATATAAAAAATATTTATGTATCAATTTAAATCTAAATGCCTAATCCAATTTACACAAATGTTAAAAAAAAAGCAAACAAAAAATCATTTATAACTCACGGTATTATTATTATTATTATAGTCATATCTATGCCACAATATTTAAAAACACAATATTTAAAAACAGAAAAAATATCGAAAGGTACCATGAATTAAAATTTCTTTATAAATTCTTCATAAATAAATACTTCTAAGCTTTCAATCCAAATTATTTAGTGTAACAAAAACATTTCAATTGCTGAAGTTGAAAATACAAATTCAAAAATAAAGTACTTATTTTAATTTAAATACATTAAAAGCATGACTCATCCCTATTTATTGATGCATTGTATGATTAATACTGGAAATTAAATCTTTTTTAAGAAGTTATAATTAATTTTTCACTAATATGCGAGTAATAATTTTTATTCAAACAGTATAAAAAATATGTACATGCATGATACAATAGACTCTGATTTAATAACCAAAATGCAAAAAAATGAAAGAAAAGAAAAATCTTCAAATTAGTACGGTTCTGGAAAAGCTATGAATGACAAAAAGATGAGTATTTGCTTTAACGGGGAAAAAATCTATTCATCTTTATATACCCCTCTAAAAAATTCTCAAACTTACACTTATTTCATTATGATTAGCATGCGTGAAATTTTCAATTAAAAATTTACTTTATTAAATATAAATAGCTTAAAACATATATACCAAAATTAAATGTAAATATTATATCACCGTGAATAACTTTTGATTCTGAAAGCCGTAATTGAATAAGAAAAAATTAACAGTTTCAATATTTTTTAACAAAAAAAAATTATACTTTTAAAATGAATGATGTGCAGCAATTTTGGAGTATTACGTAAAATTAAGACATTTATTTACATAGAACATAGATAAAAAAATTGTTTGCTTCTTTTACGAGTTGCAAAATTATTCGAAGTAATTAGACTATTATATAAATATGTTTTATTAATGGTTCTTTGGACAAATTAAATAAGGCATTTTGCTTTCTACTTATATTTGCAATATAAGTAGAAAGCAAACATTTGTAATATAATTTGTAAAAGTATTTACCTTCACAAATTTTATGATGAGATTATATTTTTATTAATTTTATAGAAAAAAACTTAATCTCATTAAGCTAAGTTAAAATTTTAAAAGTTATGGTATCGTTTTTTATAAATTAAATAAATGTATATGCATTTTACATTAAAATAGACTACGGGACATATAGCATAGCTTTTACAAATTAAATGCCAATTATTATAAGTGCATTGTTAGGTCTTTTTAAAACTATATTTGCACTAAGTATTTTTGGGATACTTTTGGAAAAAAATCTATTCACTTCATAAGCTAATCGACAAAAAATGCTAATAAATGAAACTATGTGCAATAGCAAAGGTGCACATTAAAATTATGTTCATAATATGTAGAAAAAAGAAATCTATTCAGCTCAAATAATTTAGGTATTTATTTTTAATTTTTCGAAAATTATTGTTGTAGTGGAGTTTAAATCCACTTTGTTTCGCTTTTTCTCCTTAATTTATTTTATAGGATAAAACGGTATCTGAAAACATTTAACTATTACTTTGAGATTTTTTAATTTTAAATCTAAGGAAGAAAAACACTGTTTGACGTTAAGTATATTGAAGTATTTGTATTCCGTAATTGTTTCTGAAAATTCTTATGTATTTACTGTAAGAATTCTCGTGTATATAATATAATGTCTATCTTTTTAAACAAATAAATGGTATTCCCATTGGTAATAATTTTAGTAATAATTAAATCTAAGGGTAATAATTAGATGTATTAGTTATTAATTTTCACGATTTCGATATTCTAGCCAAACAAATTTATCCAAATGAATTAATTCTTATTAAAACAAACAATAGTAATTGTTCAGAAAAATTTTTAGATTTAACTCTTAATTTTAATGAAGATAGTAAAATTAAATTTAAACTTTTGAGCAAAAGAAATGCTTTTAACTTTCCAATTAAAAAATGCATTTATCTTAATTCTAACTTAGACAATAAGGTTTCTTCTAACATTATTAACAATCATATTCATAGGTTTTACAGAAATAATTCTAACTATTACGAGTTTTTAAAAGATACTGATAAATGTAAAAGCGATTTAATTGGTAACCATTTTCCTAGTTCATTTCTCGAATTCCATTTTAAAAATATTTTTAAAAACTTTGTACCTTAATTTTACGATTTTTTTTGATTTTTCTACTTTTAGAATTTCGAATGAACTCTGATGTTTTGAAGGAAAGAACTAACTATGAGAAATTATTCCTGAAATCACTGGACGGAATAGTTTGATATATGACCTTTTATACGGGATCAGTAAAATGCTTTTTTAAGTAAACTTCTAAATTGATTGTAGCCTCTTAAAATAACTTTAATTATTTTAATTGTCCAGCATAATAAACAGTAGATACCTTGGGAATATATATATATATATATATATATATATA
>NC_092206.1:40614621-40638138 GCF_043381705.1 Parasteatoda tepidariorum
TATATTTGTTTTTTATAATTTTAATTTCTTTACTGTATTTAATCTTTCTTGCCATTTAGATTTATTTATTTTTTTAAAAAAACTTTTTACTGTTTTTTATTTTATTCATTTATTTTTACTTTTTTCTACTTTATTACTAACGTTTATTGAGACTCAACTGTGTAACTAACTAAATTGGCGAAAAACAATTTTTTAAATAAATTACCTAACTTCCAATCTTATGCATAGCGTCTTAAAATATTGCAAAAGCACCTGAATGGAGAAAAATTTGTGTTTAACTGCTTCCATTTATTTATTTATTTTTATTTCTAAAAAAAAGGGAGAGGTACGAACAGTGCTTGCAAATACTTTATACTGAAATACCCGTCTCGAAAGGGAAAATATCTCTTGTAAATCACTAAATGAATTTAATTTTGAGAGAAAAAAATAGTTAAATTGAAAAGGCAAATCTTAATATGTTAGGATAAAGAGGATTAAGGATTCACTTTTTTTTTTTACTCATAATTTGGAGTGGTTAAAATTCATTAAAAATATCTTTAAATATTCTGAAAATTGTTTAATTCCTTTAATGCAATCCCTGTATCAAATCATATATTTCTGTAGTTTTCGCTAAGCTTTATATTTAAGAAAATTATTTCTTTTATACTGTTTTTATCTTCAAAACTTGTTAACAGTTTCGTTTACTAATGGTAATTTGATAGTTAAGCGGAAGAAAAGAACTTTCAAAACTTTTTGACTTCTACTAAAGTTAAAGTTTCAAAACATATTATTATTAGTTTTAGAACATTGTTTCTTTCGAAATTCTTTGAACAATATTTTATATAAGCTAATTATTCGTTTTCAAAGATTAAAAACGTGCATAACATAATCGTTTTTAAATGCTAAATAGGAGGGGGAATTTATGTATATATATTTTAAATTTATTACCGCCTTAATTTTTCAACGTACTGTGTAAAAAAAATAACTTTTCTTCAAAGTTTTAAACTTAGTGGAATAAAAAAAAATTCAAAATAAAGGAGATCAAAGAATAAAAGAAAATCTTAAATCGCACAAATAGGACAAATTTGATTATTCTGAGAAGGTTTTTTCGGGCCACCTGTCAATAAAGTCTTGGTACATAAAAGGACAGAGAAACACGATAGTTAGTTTTCTAACTTTTTGATCTATATCATTATTGTATATTTAATGAGGATTCATACTGAATTTATACTATTACTCATTGGGAAAATGGTTATTGCTTTAGAATTTTCACGTGTCCACACTTTTCAAATAGATCATTTTAAAATCATAATTACAAATATGAAGCTGTAGGAGTCATAAAAAAATCAGATATCATGTATTAAAAAAAAGAAAGTGGATGGGTCAACTGCAATAAATAAAACAGAACAGACTATAATTTTAGATGTTATAAATTGTTTTCCAGGCTGATTTTTTTTCTTTTTAAAACATGCATTTTTACTGCTTTACATATAATTTATTTCAATTCTTTTTATGTTTTTTCATGATCAGCATAATTATAATTACTGCCCAATCGGCAGTTTTGTATAAATATGAATACTGAAGAAGGAAACTAATTTTTGGATGTCTTAAGAAAGGTATATTAACTGGAAAGGAAAAATCAATCCAACCTATTGAACAATAAGAGGACAAACATCAATGGGTGCAGCTTCTATAACCCATAAGTTGAAATTTCGTTGTATTTATAAAATTCTATCCAGAAAAATAAAGAAAAATAAATGAATAAACATTAGATTAAGGAATACCAGTAATTGCAAGAATGCGATTACAATGAAAAGAAACAATTTGATATTTAATGTCCCTAACATTATATATTTTTTTTTTAATTTCTAAAAACATTTACGAGTTTAAAAGTAAGATGTGAGGCAGGAAATACAACAATGGGACAAACAATATAACTTCATTAAAACTTAACCCAATCCTCGTTTTTACACAATGATTCACAAAATGGTGTTTAACATTGTATTTTTTTGATGTTTAACTCTTGAAAATCATTAAAAAATTTAACTCTTACCAGTTTTTTCCTCTTAATTGTTAGATTTTATTTCTATTTATTATTTTTTTAATTGATTAATTTATTTATTTTTTAATGAGAAAAAGGATTTTTGTCGCACTAAGTGGCGCCACCAACTGATTCCGGCATTGCAGAAAAGAAACTCTTCAGATTTTTACTTTTAATTTGCACTGCCATCTATGGCTAACTTTATTTACTAGGCATGATTACTTAAATTTTTATTTCACCAATAAAGAATAAAATAAATCTTCTTATAAAAAAAGTGAGGTAAACTCTAGATAATTATAAAGTTTAGCTTTTAGCAATTATCTAAAGAAGCTCTATTTGAGTTTGTTTGATTTTACTCAACAATAAACTGCTGTAAGGATCACTTTTGAGAATCAGAATCTGATACAAATTCGATTGGATTTTGTTTGAAAAATAAACGTTTAGTGGCGCCATTTATTTTCAAAATGTTAAACTAATATCAGATTTAAGATTTTAAAAGCTCGCACATTTCATTTAACGTTTAAAAATTGTTTACGAAAATGCTAAATAAAATACAATTAAAGGTAAAAATGTGTATCCGATAAAAAGTAGTTTTATGAACTCTTTGGATTATACTAATTAAAATGCCTAGATAAAATTATGATTTTACTAGTACATTTTATTTTATTAATGATTCTATACAATTCCGGCTGCAAATAATTTAAATATAATTTCAACTGCACAAATTTAATTTAAAATGATGGCGTACTCAATCAGAAATCTTAGCGACCTAAGTTAATCGAAATAATTTAATTCTTTAACTTCCTAATTCATACTTATTTTAATCATTGGAGGATACTTGGGATGCATGGCATATTAAGGGCAAACCATCTTTCTTTTAAAAAATAAATTTCTATCGTGTATTTTACACTTTAAAACACATATTCGGGTATATTTTTACATTAATATTTAAAATATTATATTTAAAATAATTAACGTCAAATTTACTTTGGCCCTTACAGTCGAAGAAATGTGTATTATTTTATTAATTTTTTTCTTATTTATTTATTTTTTTACTTACTTATTTATTTTTTCACTTACTTACTTATTTTTACTTACTCATTTTTTTTACTTATTCATTTATTTTTTTAACTTATTTATGTCAGTACTTTTTATTTTCTTATTTAGTGAGATAGTTATTTTGCGGTAGTCTGTAAAACTGTGAAAGAAGAGGAATTTCTGGTTTTAGGAAGTAGAAGTGACATTTAAAAAATATCTATATGCCTTCAAAAATGTATATATCATTGCAGCAACTGCACAACAGATATTTTAAGCAATGTATGGCAACACAAGAGCTTTATCTTTGTAAAATTTAACTGTATAATATGTACAAAAAGTTCGTTATTAAGGTTAATGGAAAATTGTGTAAATGCGCGTCAAACTCGTGGCACTATAAGCATTTTTTTTATCTCTTTATAGTTAAATATATACATACAGTTGTTTCTTACTGAAAATGTTGTAAAATTAAAGTTTCCAGGCATACTTTAGCCGGAATTGAGGCAAAGTAACTCCCCAAATCACTGTAAATTTTGCCCGTGCTCTGCACATTAAAAATAAAAATTTACTGAAATTTTCGCTGTTTAGTTAAACACTCTTCCTGCGTACTGAAGTCACAGAGCATTTAAAAATGGAAAAAGAAAAAGATTTTTAAAAAAAAGTGAAAAGAAATACTTCAACGCGAAATGACACTTGAGCTTTGTATTTGCGAATAGTGAAACAAAGCAAAAATATACTTGCTACGAATTAATATAGGGAAAGGGAGCATAGTTTATTTCAGTTCAATAATTTAATATGAGACAGAAATCAAGCTAAGCAGATTATGAAAGTTACAAAGCTTTATTAACAATGAATTCAAAAGATTGATTTACTTACACTCCTCGAAAAAAATTTACTTCGTTTTCAGCTAATTAGACGTACAAACACGGTAGGCTATTATTTACTCTTAATATTCATTATAACAGTTAATTAATGAGTGTTTATTTACTTTTGTAATACGCATTGAATTCTAACACATTAAATTAGCTAACATTTTATCATATCCTCCTATACTATATGCGTAATTTTCGTACAATGAAATCTGCTTGAGTAAAATGTTTCAAAATTTTGTGCAAAATCTGATCTTTTTGCCTATATTTAACAGAAGAGGCAAAAGGCAGTTTCATTGTCCTTAATGTTACGATTCTATCTCTGAAACGATATTATTATGAATTCCCATAATATTAAGTAACTCTCATATCAATCAACAAAATAGCAGCAAATTTGTTTTCGTAAAAGTTTTTTCAGTGAGTAGCTCGTATTTGTGTTACACAGAGAAAAAAAAAACATTGATGGTTTGCTCGACGGTACGAGAACTTTAACCAGGCCAATTGGAAATTGCATTGAGTGAGCTAACGAGTAAAACATATACTCTTTAGTAAAAATTTAAAAGTGCCGATGGCCAATTTTACATACACGCTTTTATTTTTTTTATCAATATAAATCTAAATCAACTTTAACTAAAAATGTTATAAAATGTTTCCAATTGGGTTTATTTATTTATTTATTTCATTTTATTTATTTATTTATTTCATTTTATTTATTTATTTATTTCATTTTATTTATTTATTTATTTCATTTTATTTNTATTAATTAATGTTTTGTGAAGGCAATGACACACTGATAAATGTGTATATAGCATGATCGTTATTTTAGAGGTCTTTTTCTTAATTGCTACCCCAAAAATTTAAAGAATTTTTGTGTTCTAACTTTCAAAAGCTCATAACTTTTTTAATTTTTAAAATTTTTCTTAGTTTTTGGGTCATTGCCTTCTCCTATGTCATAAAATGATACATGTAAAAGGAAAACTAATTATATTAAATTACTTTGTGTTAGAGTGTTTTGCGTTATTCCATTTTTTTTGCCGATTTTTTACCAAAAATGTACCATTTTTAATATTTTTAATGTTTGTATCGTTGTTTTATTACTTTAGTAGCAAGTTTTAAGCTATGTTGTTTTAAAAAATATACAAATAATTTTACATAACAAAAAATTTAAAAAAAGTGCCTCCGCACCTAGTCGGATCCTTAACTTAATGTTAAGATCTCCGCACTTTAATGTTAAGATTCTATCTCTGAAACCATATTATCATGAATTCCCATAATATTAAGTAACTCCTATATCAAGCAACAAAATATCGGCAAAATTTGTTTTCGTAAAAAGTTTTTCACTGAGAATAGCGCGTATTTGTGTTACACAGAGGAAAAGAAAACATTCATGGTTTGCCCGACGGTACGAGAACTTTAACCAGACTGATTGGAAATTGCATTGTTGAGTTAACGAGTAAAACATACGCTTTTTAGTAAACATTTAAAGTTGATGATGGAAAATTTTGCTACATACATACTTTTATTTTTTTATCAACATAAATATAAATCAACTTAAATTTGAAATGTTATAAAATGTTTCTAATTGAGTTCATTTATTTATTTCTTTATTTCTTTCTTTATTTATTTATAAAAATCTAAAAAATTTTAAAAAGTTATCTAGCAATTTTTTTCAAATTATTATGGCTATTTTAATGTCTTAGATAGCCCAGATTGTCGCAGTAACGTCATAATAAAGTTAATAACCGTCACAGCAGTCGCAGTCACAGAATTGACAGTTTTAAATTCTCTGAAAAAGGTCATAATGTGACTTAGATGTTACTTTATCTTGTGATGTCGCATAAAGTTCTCCCTGATTAGTGACTGAGAATTTCATCACTTGGTAGTCACAACTATACTTTTACTAGGACAAAAGTCACTGAGAAGCTTCATTTTAACTTTGATCCCTTGAAAGTCACATGGAATTTATTTCATGACTTATCTTATTGAAATCTAATTTGAATTTTTTGTGCCTCATCTCGTTTTGCTCTTCGTATTTACTTTTTTGCTAATTTATTCTCATGAAGTTACGTGTCTACTTATACGCAACTTGTCTCGCTAAAGTTATGATCAAATTCTAAACTGACGAGTAATTTAGATGTCTTGCTAATAATTTTTTATTACCTATCTCTTGTAATTAAACATGTTAAACACTATAGAGTCGTAAAAGATCATAATTATTAACTTCACAGATGTGATCTGTTTAAATAGTTCCGAAGACCACCATGCATGACATAGAAAGAAAAAAAAATTTCCATAAATGTGTTTGATTTTTAAAAAAAAATTTCTTCCGAACAATATTGCTTTACTCTCTAAAGCCCACAGTGTCAGAAAAAAAGATATTAAATGTAAAATACCTCTTGTCCAAATATTAAACAATATTTAAATATATTTATATCAATATTATCTATTTGAAGAAAGAATGTCTCTATCCGCTCCTAGATAGATGTACATGCTTGCATTTTTTTTCCAGATTTATGTTAAAAAATTTCAAATCTTGCACTACTTTTGCTGCTACGAACAGTCTTGATAAGATTAATTTAATTCAAAAATATTGTTGCAGAAGAAAAATAACACAAACATAACATAACATAAACAATTTTTGAGTGAACAATTCCATAACTATGCATTTTTGAAATTATATTGTAATCTTTTATCTTTGAATAAACTTTTTGGACTAATACTAATTATATTACCCTTAGGTAGAAATGTAGACGGATTTTAAGTCGAATATGAAGCAATTTGTTATTTCGACAGCTAAAAGCGATTAACTCAATTTCGCGAGTTCCGTTTTATTCTCAAAAAAGAAAAAAAAAAAAAGAAAAAAAAAATTATGTTTGATGGAAACAGAAGTTAGAAGTAGTGGCATATAAACGGTGTGAGACCTAATTTGGTTTTCAGAATTATGTAAATAGTGGTGTTATCTAACAATATTGTTCATTTTCAGTTCATTTTCAAGTCAAACATATTATTTTGTTAAAATTATCAATTGGTTTTAAATGCTTATTGAGTATTTATTTTCGATGGTTATGACAATGTTATTTACCTGTGATCTCAATATTTTAAATATTTTTTTAACAATTTAAGTTACATATGTCGGAAATGTCGAATAACAAAATGTCTGGAGGAAAAAGCCAGGAAATATTTTTTAAAAAAAGTGCTTAATTACTTTAAATACATCTTGTGGATAAAAGCATATTTATTAGTTTCATTTACAAAAATTACTAGTTTCATTAACCTTAAATAATAAAATTTGTCAGAAAATGTTACTTTTAACTTTTTGTTACACTGGAACAAAATTTAAAACACAACTTAAAAAGAAAATTTTGCGAAAATGCCATTTTGTTCAATTTAGCATTTGCCTCCAAAACATTTGCCGTTTATTTACATTTAAAAAAACTATTGAGTTTTATCAATTACTATTCTTTTTTGCAAGAATTGTCACGGAGATCAAATTTTTAAGGGCATAAGATTTTGAGAATATGTATGTGCGCTTTCAATATCTTAAAGTTTCATAATGATTTAAATTTGTATGATGCAAAACCGAACATTAATAACTTTCCTACGAGACGACGCGACGTCTCGAAAAATCACATAACTTCATAAATGGGCCTCCGTGACTATCATATATTTGTTGCAATCTGGTAACGGTTCTATACCTTTTATTAACATGGAAATTAATCCATCATAATATTATTCGAATAATTAATGTGGCATTTGTGAAAAAATATTTATGTTCTGATTACAACACTTCCATTTTGTTCTATATATGTAATCTTGTATGTTCTATATCTGTTATCTAATATGTTCTTTATCAGTTATCAATTATTCCATATCTGTTTGATGTTTATTATGTTTCTATTAAATGCTACATTTTGTATACGTAGCATTTGTAGTATTATATTCAGAAAAATATAGTATTATATTTAATTTTTGCTGAAAGCAGATTTAGTGGGAAAGTAATACTCATATATCGTATCTTTCAACAGTTATCTTAAAATTTAATACTTTACGATTTTATTCAAATCGCCTGTCGTATTTCAGAAGATGAAAATTAGCACCTACTATAAATTTAGATTACACGGGGGAGCAAATTTTTTGTTGAATTTATACAAATACATGATCTTGCCGAGTTCGGGAATGAAAATTACAAATCTTAAATTAGTTTTGCTCCTAAAGACTCAATTTTTTTTAATTACTTTTTTCTCTTTTTTTGTCAAAATGTACAAGTTTAAAAACGTTATAACTAACAGGACATTGCGTAAATGTTGCCGGAAATTTCTTAAGGAGTTAAGGAACATTATCAGGTTAGAAATGCATAAGGACCCATACCCGAAAAGGGCATCGTACACTGTCAGTAACGCTTCCTTATAATAGCCTGTTCAGTTGCACTCGAAGAATTATAAATAGGGAACTATAGCGATATTCCTGGACATGTACCTATGCAATTTTAATCCTGATGATATCCCCTAACTCCCTTAGAAGTGATTCTCAACATTCATGCGACCTCTGTTATATATAACGTTTTTAAAATTGTATATTTCGGAAAAAATTTAACTAAAAACGTCTATATAAAAAAATGAAGAAAAAGAACTAGTAGCTTGCAGAGAAACAGGGTTATCTTTAATAAGTTTGTGTTAAAAGAATTCAATAGGTCGTATCAAAAATATCTTTTCTTCTTGAAATTTGCTAAAGCAAAAGCCCAAGAGTGCTTAAATTTTTGTGACATTAAAAAACTAATTTCAATCTTAAATATTGTAGAAAGTCCCACTATATCAACAGAAGAACATATCTGAGTTGATGTGTCAGATTTAAGGTAAGGAGCTAAAACACAAAATGGTTTATAATTTTAAATTAATCTGATAATCGCGTGATAATAATTTTAAAAAAATTTAAATAAATCTCTTTTAAATAAATAAATTGTACAATGAAAGTGATAATTTAATAACGTGTTTGTCGATTAGAAAATTTCATTCAACCTATATTTTAAACTAAAAAACTTTCTAATTTATTTTTAAATTTGCTTAATTTTATTTTAAATTCTAATTATGTTTAAAGGTGCAGTGGACACGATATTGCAGTAAATTTTACAAATTTCACAATCGTTTTCGATATTTCTATATTCTATATTACTATGCACTCTTGTAAATTGAACATTAATATACATTATAGAAGACTAATTAAATTTATCAGCAAATGTATGTCATTTATTTGAAAATTTGTTCGAACGAAAGCGAAAAAAAACCCTTAATTGCACTAAAATCTGCTTTTTTTCTTCTTTTTTTTCAGACTTGCCTGCAATTACATTTATTTTTTACAAGAGCTTGGAACCTCCACCTCCTGCTTGCATTTCTCCTTCATCTTAGTCATTTCTCCCTTAAAAATCGATATTGTTCAGAGAAAAATCATTTTGTTAATAGAATACAAAGCTATTATAATTGCTTGAAAAAAAATTTTTACATGTTAATCAAGCAAAATGAACGATTACTTGAAATTGAAAGAAAATTGTACTTGAAAAAAAAACTTATAAACTAAGGAATATAAAATGAGTGACGCAATAAGAAGCAATAGATCAAAAGTGTTTTTTCTTATTAATCTATAACGATCACCTTATTCAAACCTAAGTGTTGTTACCACTCTTGAGACTTTTAAAAAATTTCTAAATAAATCTTCTGAATTATAATTGGCAATATCTTATGTTTTTCACATATTTTTTAGTTTTATTCAATATTTATTTACTTATTCTTGTGCTTCTTTTGAGATCTAGTCCAGTGCCAGTTGCTAAATTGAAAATATCAAGAGAGAAAATTTTTTCAACAACAATGGACATCTGAAGAAGAAAAAGGTTTAAAATGTTCACAAAAAAAAGACTTATAACTGTGATAAAATGTTAAACAAATTGGAAAATCGGAGAAAAAAACTGTCAGTAAGTTTATAATTAAAAATGACCCTCTCATCACGCCCAAAATGTTTTTCTTTTTTTTTTTACAGTAACAGTTAATAATTTTAGAAATAATTGACGAAGAATGCAATAGCTTTTTAACGAATTAGAATTCAAAAATAAGATCGTTTAAGTTCATAAACAAAATTGGACCTTTTCAGGATGTCAAATTTCAAATATTCCTGTTTTTTTTTCTTTAATAATAATAATGAAAGATTAGAAGAATACACATATTTTAATCCAGTTTTTGATTCCTATAATATTCATTTTGGTACTTATTTTAACTGAAATAAGTGAACGTTGTAATTTTATTACTTTTTTTTAACTTTTTTTCCGCGTTCGCAGTAAAAATATTAAGAAAAATCTGTGAGGAACTTAATGGAAGAGAAATTTAACATTCGATAATTAGTTAATTAGTTACGAACTCTCAGATTTGTTGAAAAAATACCAGGTAAGATGTTCGACAGATTTCAATTTGGTAGCTGAAAGATGAAATTTATCATGTCAAAAGCTAAAAGAGATGAATATCTTTGAGAAAATGACTTCTACATTTTCTTAATTCCAATTTGCATGAAAGTTATTCACATAGTATACAATATGAATATTTTTTTCTTCTCTTTTAGCAATAAATTCCATTGCTCTGTGTAAAAATAAAAAGCCGTAGACACCATTTCAACTGATTTTTATGTAGAAGGACCTCCTGAATCCAAATGAGATCCCAGTTTTCCTTCATAATTCGCCCTTTTCTGGGAACAACGACCTTCCCAAGTATTATTAGGTGGTTGAGCATTTTTTTTTTTCAATGACCAACCGATTGTCATTCGTCATTCAGGTATCAGGTAGGGCAGATTTGTTAGTCATACTTTCAGAGACAACATACTAGGTGGGCCAACATTGCTCCCACAATGAGGACGGAGAGAATGAGAGAAGATCCATGCTTCGTCCAGAATTCGAATCCAGGAACTTTCTCGTGTGAGGTCAGCTCACTGACCAGTGCACACTCCGGTCAGCGGTTGTTGAGTATGAAATGTCGAATCTATTATTGATGAGCATGAATTTTATTTTATTTTATTCCTTTTTTCTTCAAAAACTGTTTTTTTAATCAAAATATGATTTTGCTTCAATACATTTTTCCAAATGAAATGTTAATGCTTAGATGCCTATCTCATAGAAATTTTGATCTCTACCTCCTTCAATAAAATCTGATATGGAATTTTTAAACTGTCTGGATTTTCATACTTTTTTGTCCGAAGAAATTGTTCGAAATGCTAAAAAGTGGTTATTAAAAAAATACTAAATAAACTTATACGACAAATATGACTAAATTTCATTTTCTTAAACATTTAGAACAGTTTTTATGAGCTAAACAGTATGAAAATAAAGAGAATCTGAAAAATTCTATATCAAAGTTTATTGGTTCTGAAAATCATAATTTCAAGAAAATATTCTTTATATGCATTTAAGTCTCGCTGAAGAAAATGTATTGAAGCAAATGGAGTATATTTTCATTGAGTAAACAGCTTTTATAATCACCAATCTAATAAAATTTTGCTAGAATTTTATGGTTATGAATTCTGATTTGAAAGAAGGGAAAATTATTTTTTTAATCATAAGCAAGCATCCATACCTTTTCTTTTCTCGAACACCATCTAACAACGAAAAAAATTAACAATTTCATCTGACAACCAGACAGGGTGTAAGGAAACAAAAAAAATCATTATTATTATTATCGCTAAATTTCTCCTAATAGGCTAGAGAAGTGAAACGTTCTAATTCATTAATATTTATAGCTAAGAGGAAGATTTTGAGGGTATTTTCTCATAAATTGAAGAATTTATTCTAAACTGTCGGTTTTTTGTAATTCTTTTTAAAATTTTTTAAATAACTTTCAGATTATTAAATTATTTTTTAACTTTTAGCGCCCTTTTTACTCCCCCGAACATTCCCAAACAATGAAAACATTTAGAAACAATTTTGACTAAACGATGTTGATGACGAGAAAGTCAGTAAGACCGTCGCACAGTGATTCTTTCAAACTTTTTCATGAGAGCTTCGGCAACCTAAACTTTTTCAGTCGAAACTGTCACTAAGAATTTTTATTACTTTGAAATAATTGTGTGTGGAAAAGTAGGACAAAGACTTAAATATTTAGAAATATAAGTTAAAAATTACGAAAAACTGATAAAATTCATATTTTTTTATAATTTTATTTAAATATTTAAAGACGCAATACCCGATTATTTGATAATCCCTAATATTAATTTGAGATTGATTTATTGTGCATTAATCTCGAAAGCTACTCATTTTTTTTCCTGCAGCCGTTGCTGGGAGAAAATAGAATTGTAAGCTGTGATTTCCTGGAGCAATGATTTTTTTTCTCCTGAAATTCATGAGTTTTCGAAATGCAATAATTTGCACAAAGCTTGTTTAAAAGTTAATATTTTTTTTATTTATTAATTTTTTATTTTAATTTTTTATTTTTTGCATTTATTCATTTGTTATTCTTATGACAATTAGTACTTTTCTGAAGGTTTAGAATTTATAATACATAAAATTAGACACAAGAGAACTAGGTAAGAGAATAGATTAATGCAATTGTAAATAAATGTGAGAGAATAGATCTGTGAGAAAAAGACATTTTTAAGAATACCCAGATGCTTGAGGACGAATAAAAAAACTAATTTAATGCTTAATAATTAATGTTCTAGGATTTACGCTTGTAAAGAAAGGGAAAATTAATCCAACTTCGGCAATCAAATGCAGAATGTTATCCTGAATATGCAAAAAGTGGCTATTAAAAGTTTAGTAGTACCTTCCAAAGAGTAGTAAGTACACTGTAAAAACTGTTATGTAATGTATCTCCAAATATGATGTTGAAAAATCCGAAAAATTTTATGTGGGAACGCGTTAACACAAAATTGAGCACTCATATACAATTTAAAGGGAGTAATTTAAATCTAAGCACTTAAAGTTGAATAATCTTGCATCAAATACTCACACTATTTTATTATTTTCAGTTCCGAAAACACTAATGTTGGCTCACCTTGAATTTCAAGAAACGTCAAGTAGAATATCGCGAGTAGTTTGTTTACAACCTGAAATGAGTTGGCGAGAGGTAGTTGTCATTTTCTGCTCTAATATTCATCATCAGAAACAAAATTTCCTCGTTAAATAATTAAGTAAGTTTTTAGTTGTGTTATAAGTATAATTATACTTTAATATTTGAACTAAACTAACTGACTTTATAACATGTAATTTCTATTCACTTCCGTTCGGTAAGCCTCAATTCGTATTTGTTTTAAGATTCTCTCTGTCCTACGTGAAGGTTTGATTTACAAAACTAATTTTATTTTAAGACTTCGTAAAAATATATGTATATGCATTCTAAATACTATTTCTCACTTTATATTGTATTGTAAAATAAATTCACTGACTCTTTTGCGTATCTTATCTTATAAATTTTAATATGACTAAGACTGTTTTTGGAAGCCTCCCTCCATCGTAATACAAAATTACGTTTTTTGCAAATGGTACGCTAACTGCAGTGAGTATGCAAGTCATGACTGTTTGGTCAAGTTTTGCCTATCTAAAGCCAGCGCTGCCTACGCTTATTTTGAAAATGGCGCAAAACGTCGATATGGAGAAAATGAAAAGCGTTTGTGGTCTATTTTTTCAATAATTGAAAACTTAATCCAATGCTGCATTACTTGGACTAATGAAAATTTTCAAAAAATGGGAATGAAGAAATGGTTTTAATCATTTTCATCTTGGTAAAAAAATTTCTCCAAATTGGAGATTTTTTAAACAAGTTTAATAACTTTTAAAATATTAAAGTAATTTGTCTGTTCTAAAGCCCAGATAATTCTTCACAGCAAGATTATGTAAATGGTTTAAGATCATTACATTGCTTCAAGTGTAAGACACTTAAACTGTGGATTTTCTATTTTCTTTGGCGACAGAGCTTCGAAAAACACCGTTAAAAAGAAAAAAATGGGAGCGGCTATTTTAAACACAGTAGTGCAAGAGAACATTGGTGTAGTAAAATACTAGATCCAATAGGTATGTATGACGTTTTACTAAACCATTTTGGTGCATAGTAGTTGCCACCGATTTTGACGTGGAGATAGACTAAAATTTTTTACAGCATACCTACAAAAAGCATGGGCACTGAGAGATCACTCTCGTACCTAGTATAAGAAATGGCTTAAGCGATGAAGGATGAAACATAAACAAAAGTAATTTAACTATGTTACGTAAACAATTGAATAAAAATGTGTATTAATATTGCTTATAGTTAAAAGAAATATATTTTTGTCTCTTTGTATTATTTTTTTATTATTATTGTTAGCCCCATGTCTAAGATTTTCGTATATGCATTGTATTTTTCATATATGCATTGTATATCCGTATTTGTGTTCCAGTAAAATTTTTAAAATTTCTCGAGAATTTGTTCTTTATTCCCGCAGCAAACTTGAAACCCTAACGATAAGTTATGTACGAGTTGTACTAACTTCTTTGTTAAATTTATGAATTATATGTTTCAGGTGATCCTGCTTTTGACGAGTCCACATCTTTTTCAAATCATTGTTGAATAGCACAAGGAATAACAAATGAAATATTTATATTATAATAATTGCTCGATTATTGATATATTTTATATTTCTTTACTGTTTAGGATCAAAATTATTTTTTAAACTGTTACCCTAAACTCTGTTAATGCACAAACAATATTTAACTACCTACGAAAATGGATTTGCTGTTAATTTGCACTATATTTTAGATCATTTGAAGCTGCTATGTGCATAAAGTTCCACTGTACATTTTATTATTATCTTAGTGCTACAAAATATCTTTTTTTTCTTTTTCCAAAAAAAATTTTAGATTTTATTTTTAAAAAAAGGAACAGTTTCTTAAACATGATCTTCTTTTTTTTTTTTTTAACTATGTAACGTAACTATGTAACTATGTAACGTGTATGTTTTTTTAACTATGTAACGTGTGTATTGTTATTTACAAACGGGAAAAAAAATCAAGTTTATTTCCTGAAATTTAAAAATAAAACTAGTTTTTCTAACACCTATCTTTTTTTAAAATAAAAATAAAAACCCAACTGCCAAACTATTCAACAAATCAGAATTTTCCGAGAGAAGTTGTCACCCCCTTTTTATTCTCTTTTGCGAGAAAAAAGAAAGTATTCTAAAAAGAAGTAACTGTTTCGTGTGCGACAGTAAAAAAAATAAGATAGTGGTGAAAGGGAGGAAAAAAAATATACCGGGGATCCAAATAAGTCCTTTTTCGCTTCATACGAAAAAGCATAAAACCGCAGCCCACGTTTTCTCCATAGAAATAGCGAAACATAAAGAAAAGAAATCCTGATCTTCCCGTTCGTCATCTATCACAAGGATTTTGGCGCGAAAAGAAAACCCGCGAAAGAGTTTGTAGGAGAAGCAAAGCAGAGGTGGAAGCAGCAGTTTGGCATACGGAAACTTACACTTAGTACGTGGAAATCCGGCTCACCCCGCCCCCTTACTTGATCCACGCCCTCCCTTTCAATCAGCAACGAATGGAAATCACTTCCGGTGGGGGAGATTTACTCTCCCGCATCATCGATCCAGTTCCCCTATGATGCTGCAGTAAGTTGATCCCCGTAACCATGGAAACTGCATCATCAGAGGTTCAGGAGATAGAGATTTGAGATGTTCTTTCTTTACTCTTTTGGCGATGATATGATCGATGAGGATATGAAGTGAGAATTTTTTTTTTCCTTGGGATCTAAATATATTTATGTATAATAAATATTTTATTACAATACGCTTTCTGCATTAAAATGATGACGTTGAAAGAGAAAAAAATGTTGGTGTAATAAAGCTTTAATACTTTTAAATGGTATTTCGTATTCAAAATTCAGTTTCAGTAGATTACAGAAGGAAGGATTAAGTGGCATTATTGAAAATAATCCCAATTCCCCATGTTTCGAAATTTTATCTTATGCAAGCAACTTTGTAAAATTATTTTTAAAACTTAAATTCAGATTTCCGATTTGAATTAAAGCGTAAAATTTTATTCCTTTTAGGCGAATTATAAATAACAATTCATGAAACAGTGATTGAAATTTATTCTTTCAATATAAATAAATAAAAAAGATAAAACACTGCTTAAAGCTTTTCAGTTTTGCTGTTAAGTGAAGCTGTTGAGTTTTGATACAAAAACTGCAGTTTTTATTTATTTATTTATTATGCAGAATAAAAAAAATATATCACTTGAATAATATAAACCCATATTTTTTCAGGAAACTCACTCTTTTAATTTCAAACATTGATTTTTGGGAGGACATTCCAGCCGCAAATCTCAAATTCCCTGATCTGAGACGGATCTCTAAATAATTATGCTGTGTTTGAAATCTTTTAGCATATCATCTTGTATTGTATGATTTATTTCAATAAATTTTAAATTTTTTTAATATTTATTATTGTTTTGATGCTTAAAACCATTGTCCATTTAAAAACTGTCATAATTTATATCGATTCACAATATCTATTTTCTCTGTGGTTGTTTCAGAAAGAAAATTACATAACATTTTTTTAATTCAATTTTTCAGCAAATTTTTCCCAATTTTACTAAAAATCGTAACTTTTGGCTACTACAATAATTGTATACTTATATCTAAATGACTTCTGTACCTTGATCCCTTACTAATTTAAAGATATAATTGCGTACAATAATGGTTTTTTTAAGTTTATTTATTAAATTGTGTTTATCTGAAAATATATTTTGAATGAAACACAACTATAATTATAAGTTTTTCTACCAAAGTAATCTAAAGATTTTTGATTTAATCCTGTATTTATTTATTTTTTTATTCATTTATTTAATTTTTATTCTTTCTTATTTTATTTTATTTCATTTTTGTTTTAGAAATTTCAATTTAAATTCCAATTTACAGAAAACACAAATATATCTCATACAGGCATTTGAATTTGCATTTATATGCTCTGTTGTTAGGTTTACGAGCATTTTAAATGCAAAATATAAGTCATTAAAAGAATATTTGGGATACAAGCTTTGTTTAACCGATTCTAATAAACTTCGATTCATCAAATTTAGTAAAGGAAAGAAACAAAATTCCATGGTATATATTGTGATTTAGAAGTATGTTTACAATAAATATAATGAGCTACCTTTGGTCAAATGGTTCATGGTCAAGAACTACTGCTCTTACTAATTATGCAAAGCTACTGCTCGTACAAATATTTGATTTCAAATTTAATAATGAACTCGTCTGAGAAACTTATCTTTTGAAAGATGACGACTTTTTATGATATTTCGTCTAATAATAAATTACTACACTACTGTTATATTTCATTCAATACAACTAGCCATCTTATGAGTAGGTATTTACTGTGCAGACGAAATGTCGAAAGTCCGAACTCAAAATGTGAAATGTCTAGGCTGACCTGCATATAAACAGGATTGGACTCAATTTACAAATACAGTACATTTTAATATCCTAAATCAGAAAAAATTGTAAAAATTTTAAAACTAAATCTAACTAAAAAAATTTTGAACGTTCCAGAATATGCAGCAACAGTTTCAGATGTACTCACCGAATTTATTTAATTACATGAATTAAATATTTTTCGCATGAAAACTATATTTTGAACTAAGGGTAAATTGTCGGCACCGAATTAAATTCAGTTGGTATTTTTAAACTACTAAAAAAATTTTTTAAAAAAATAATAAATAAATAAATAAAATAAAGCATAAAACTAACAGAAGAAAAATTCTAAATATGTTTGCACTAAACTTCATCAAGTTACTAATTTTATTATTCTTCGTGATAAATTCTTAAATTTTTAACAGTAAAAATTTATATACTGTGTCCCTTACTTCAAACTAAAAAAGTGTTTTTTTTTTAAATTTAAATTTAAATTTTTTATTTCGTTATTGTATTGATTACTTCTTGGAACGAGAAAAAAAAATTATAGCCATGTGAAATAAGACGTCAAACAAAATTAGCTGAAATGTTAAAAAGTCCATTATTATAAAGAACCATCCACTTTTCTTTTTAGCTATTTTCTAATAAATGTTAAATTTGAGTTTTTTGTCGAATGTAAATTAAATGTTCTAAAATTATGTACTTTAGCCCTCTAAAATCGATATTTCTCTGTTTAATCTAAAACTATCATAATCCAAATTTATATACATAAAAATTGCTATCAAAGATTAAATATCACAAGTCCTGAGAAAGAAAGGTGCATAATTTTCTCTACTTCCTTCTTTTTGAAGACAGATCTTTTCTTGATTTGGACGGCAGAATAGTTATGTTGTGATTTAAGTTTTATTTGTAATGATACGGTTTATTGTAACATTTCTGTGTTTCATTTTTTATTTAAACATGCTACTTAAACATATACTTTACTAATCTTAAGAAAATTTTCACATTATTTTGTTAATCACGTTATTATTTATTTATTAATTTTTTAAAGAAATTTTCCTTATCCAGATTATCCACTTTCTTAGTATACATATTTACAAATTACAAATATTCTTTCTTTCAAAGAAATATAGTTATTGCTCAATTTTTATTATTTATTTTTTTATAAATAAAGTAAACTAAATTTGCAAATTTAAACAGGTTTGTAACAAAACAATCGCAATCAAAAGTTATTTAAAATAAGCTATAAACCTCAGTCACTTCCAAAAAACATCAAAAAAATTACCTGAATTCAAATAACAGAATAAAGACTTTTTTTTATCATATTATATTATTCAGAATTTTTGACAAAATGTACAAGTGTTTAACAGTAAATAAATTGCATAAAAAATTATTAGACCATACAGATTCAACAGTTTTTTCTTAGCTTTTTGCTTCATGAAAAATAACACTGTTTTAGAAAAAAAAAATTCATGGAATAGGAAATTTAAATGATTATTTGAACGATTGAATACTTTAAATTTGATGATTGAGTACTGTAAATGATGAAAATGAAACGAAATTTTGTTCTTTTTTTATAATTGAAGCAATGTAATTAATCTAAAAATGATTTAAATACTAAACATAATTAGAAAAAAATCTATAAACTTGGGAAATTAAATAAATCTAGAAAGAAGAGCAGTAAGAAAATAATGCAAAAACGTAGATTTAAGGGCTGTTTATAGATTGTAGTGTATCTACCACTACAAAAATACGATTCCAATTCACTAGTATATAAGGCATGCTAACTCGATTCTAAGATGGAATATATCCCACTTCGAAATGAACACGCCTCTCCTTACAGTAACGCCCACTTCCATCTGAACACGCCTACTTCGATGGATTGTCCACATTGAACAGTTGACTTGCTACTTGTGTCTGCGACATTATCCACCTCCTCGTGCTATTGCTACTCAATCTTGATCACACACAACGTCATGCACATCACACACAACGGCCTGCATACACTCGACTGCTCATGGCAACACAGGGAGCAACCACGACCGTGAACTTAATACAGCTCTCACGTTCAGCACTCAAAAGAACGGTGATCTTAATACAGCTCTCCCGGCTTCTCACAAAAATTGCAATGAATCTACTAGTGGTATCCGTTCATCGAATTCCATCACAGATATAATTGGTGGGGGAGTACTGTAGTGTATCTACCTCTACAAAAATACAATTCCAATTCCCTAGTATATAAGACATGGTAACTCGATTCTATGATGAGGTACCTTTTCATAGATGAAGGTTGACATTGTCGATAACTCACTCCCATCACAAGATGACCAAAATTTTTTTTTTTTAATTTCTGACCTCCCCTATGTCACAAAGTTTCACAATTCCCCATAACATCGACACCCCTTGTCACATATCAACGCTATATAGCATCAGACACGAAACACATGTTCAAGTTTTATTTTTGAACTTTTAACTATACCTTTCTAGTGACACTAGTGAGTATCACATTAATAATGATTAAATGTGAAGCTATTTATTTTATTAAAAAAGATTAGGAAATTGGAAGAAGAAATAAGGAAATGAGAAAATAAATAATAAGGTAATAAGATCGAAAAATAATTCAATTGGATAGATATTGAGATGAAAAATCAAGAAATATAAAAATATTTCATCTGCTGGCTTACAGCCGAATCAATAAAAAGCATTTGTTAATCAGCAGACTGAGTAATTTTATAATGATGAACATGAATGATGAATTATTAAATGAACAATCTGCTTACAAATGAAAACTATCTAAAAACAAAACAAATAGTAATATTGTGCATCCTTTATTTGTACCAGAAAGTAATTATAACAACGAAAAATTACACAAATTTTATTAGTTTTCTTATAAAACCCTCCTTCCTGAAAGGCCCTTTCTCTGCTTACTATTGTCACCAACAGTCACGATTGCTTGTTATTATTTTTTTCCTTTAATAGTTGCATTTTCCGCAAAAACAAAGAACAGTTTGTTAATAGAATACGTAATCAATGTAATTTTTTGTACAAATATTTTGTAAGTATGTTAATCAAAACGAAATTAACGGATTTGTAAAATATGGGCTTAAAAAAATTAAACTAAGGAATACAGATTGTGTGACTCAATAAAGAAAACATACACCGAAGAGCCATTACATTATGACCACCCTCCATCTATAACAATGGGCTCGCCAGGTTTTAACTGTTTCTCGCCCAGGAACAATGTTTTCATGGGGCACCCGTAATCCTCATAGAACAATTCCTGACGACTGTAAGCTACTTGAACATAGTTGCAGACCAGGTTCACCCATTCACGGCAACAGTTTTTCCTGCAGGGGATGGTGTTTACCAACAGGATAATGCACCATTTCATAAGGGTCGAACCGTCATGGATTGGTTCGAGGAACATTCCAGTGACTTTCAAGTCATGTCTTGGCCCCCAAATTCACCTGACCTTAATCCAATAGAGCATTTGCGGTCCTATTTGGAAAACCAAATTCGTGCTGCCATGCTACCGCTCATGTGAGGGAATTGCAGGACCAATTGGTGAGCACTTGGTACCAGATACCTCAGACTACCTATCAGCACCTTGTGGAATCAATGCCACGGCGGGTGCTACCAGTTTTGGGGGCTAAAGGTGGTTCTACGTGTTATTAGTAGGGTGGTCATAATTTAATGGCTCTTCGGTGTATATGAAAAATAATTTTATTCGTTGACAAAGATTACATTATTATGAAAGAGTTTTATTTATTTACTTTTTTTTTATCTTTCTAGTTAAATTTCGAATGAAATTAAAATTAGTGATATTAATAAAAATTTCTGCATAAACGTTCAGATTTCTTATACTAGAGGCTACATCTCAGTTTGCAGTCTCTTATCAACTGTTGAGACAAAGGTTATATAATTATGAAAGTAATTTTTTTTTATCTTTCAAGTTAAATTTCGAATGAAATTAAAAGTGGTATTTGTTAAAATTTCGGTATAAACGTTCAGATTTCTTATACTAGGGGCTACATCTCAGCTTGCAGTCTCTATCAACTGTTGGAACGGCTTGCGCAGTTCTTTTCTGACCCATACGTGAATAGATTTCCATTAGAGCGGGGGGAAATCAAGATGTTGGAACAGACGGAAATTCCTCTACAAAAAAAAAATGAATAAAAAATGCTGTTTAATTAGTTTAATTGCTCCAAAACTAATTAGAAATCTAACAATATAAGACGTAATATCTACGTCTTACATTAACGTAGTTATTGGAATGGGTGGCAGAAAAAGTTAATTCTTCTGCTAGTAGTTTTTGCTGTTTCAATAGCTCGCTAATTTTTAATTTTAATAAAGGCTACGCTCTTCTCTAAAGGTTACGCTATACTAATCTTCGGAGCTGCTTGCGCATCTTTTAATTTTTTATGTTATTTATTATTTTCTTTTATCATTTCACTCCCTTAATTCATTTGTTCTAAAATTAAAACAACATACAATTGTTAGAAAATTTTTAATAAAATTACAATAACTCACATATGTTTAAAAACCAAAAAATTTAAATTCTCCATTAAAAATTTTTTTCATTTATTCTTTATTTCCCTTTATAACTTCATTTGTTTATTCTTTTTATATTAAAAGAACATTATGTTTAAATTACTAAATGCAACCAGAGATAAAATAAAATTAAAAACTACATAAATAAAAATGTAATTCTAATATTGTAACTCAAATCGCTTAAAATTATAAAATTTACTCTTTTAATTTTTTCTTGGACGTAAATACGTTTAACTTTTTAAACTCGATCTGAAGGAAAATTTTAAATAATTTATAATTTGTTTTAAAATTAAAATTCAAAGATTTAAATTTAAAAATGATAACTTGCAAATATAGAAATGGATAATATGACGTCATACACGAGTGACGTCACGAAAGCGAAAAGGGGGAAGTATCAGAGCTGACCTATCAAGCAATATTGGAGCAAAAAAGTTCACAAGTTAACATTATGTTAGTATTGTGCTTATGTTAGCTCCTTGGTGCAAAAATAGATGATCTGTCGGCCTGTCTAATTCAGGGGCTCTAGGGGGAAGGAAACAGAGAGAGAGACAGAACTCTTGATATCCGTTTACATAAATATTAACATCGAACTCTCTAATTAAAATAATGATTCTATCCGAAGTAAGGAGAAAAAATACTTAGTCAGAGACTTTTAGTTCTAGACACAGCTCAAAACAGATCTTTGCATTCAGAATACTAAACAATAAAGGAATATTTAACAATCGAAATTCGAAAAAGGCACATTTAATACCACTATTATAAATTTATATTAGGATCCGTGACAATCTTGAAGAAACAAATGTTGACTTTTATTGTCTTTTCAAGAAAAAAAAAAAAAAGAAGAAGAAGAAAATGGCCGATTTAACGAATGTACTAAGTGACGATGTCTCATTACGAATTTACCTGTATCTTAAGTTTGTTCTTTCATGAAAGAACTAGTTTCATAAGAGAAGTTTAAAAACGGAATTCAATGTTAAGTCCATTTCCTTAACATGCATTTTCAGGCGAGCTCATATTCTTAAACACACATTTTAAGCTATATTCATCTCCTTAAACACTGATTTTGAGCTGAGTTCATTTTCTCAAATACGCTTTTAGAGATGTGTCCATTATCTTAAACACGCTTTTTGAGTGGTGTCCTTTTTTCTTAACTGTGCAATTTGAGCTATGCTCAGAATTAAAAGCTCAGCTCTGACTTATTTTTTGTCAAATCTAGAGGATTGTATAAAAATTCAATTTTTTAAAATTTAGACAAAAATTTAAAAATTTAATAACTTTAAAACTAAATCGGAAAAAAAATCAAAAGGTTTTATTTTTTAATTTTTTTTTTGTGTTATTTTTTTAAATTATTTTTTTGTCGTTTTTATTTTTAATTGTAAGAGTACGTGGCTGCAAAAATTATAATGTGATTAGTTTTTCCTTTACATTGAGAAATATGAAAACCATCCACGTAAACTATTTAATTGCTCCAATATTAACCCGAAATTTAAACAAAGTGAGTTGAGTTACATATTTTCAAATGTATGCTTACGTGGCTGTAAAAATATCATAATTACCCAAATAATAATTTTCGTTAAACTGAATTACGCATTGCAGGAGGAAAAAAAATCCTCAACTTTGACACAAAATA
>NC_092206.1:40638638-40685965 GCF_043381705.1 Parasteatoda tepidariorum
TATTTATTTATTTATTTATTTATTTGCTTTAGATTTCGTTTTAGAAATTTCCGTTTAAATTCTAATTTACAGAAAGCACAAATATATCTTATATAGGCATTTGAATTGGTATATGTGTTTTGTTGTTAGGTTTACGAGAATTTTAAATGCAAAATAAAAGTCATTAGAAAAGTATTTTGGATACAAGCTTAGTTTAACCGATTCTAATAAGCTTCGATTCATCAAATTTAGTAGAGGAAAGAAACAAAATTCCATGCCATATTTTGTGATGTAGAAGTATGTTTACCATAAATATAATGAGCTACCTGTGTTCGACACATTTATGGTCCATGGAGCACAAATGGTTCATGGTCAAAAACTTCTGCTTGCACAAATATTTGATTTCAAATTTAATAATTAACTCGCCTGAGATATGACGAATGAAAGATGATGAATTTTTATGATATCCCTAACTATATCTAATAATAAATTACTATATTATTATTATATTTCATTCAATACAACTAGTCATCTTATGAGTAGGTATTTGCTGTGCAGACGAAATGTCGAAAGTCCGAACTCAAAATGTGAAATGTCTAGGCTGACCTGCTTATAAACAGGACTGGACTCAATTTACAAATGCAGAACATTTAAATATATCTTAAATCAGAAAAAAATTTTAAAACTAAATTTAACTTAAAAAATTTTGAATATTCCGGAATATGCAGCAACAGTTTCAGATGTACCCACTGAATTTATTTCATTACTTCAATTACATTTTTTTTTTTCATAAAAACTATATTTTGAACTAAGGACAAATTGTCAGCACCGAATTATATTCAGTTGGCATTTTTAAACCACTTAAAAAAATCTTAAAAAAAAGAAAATAAATAAATAAAATAAAGCATAAAATTAACAGAAGAAACATTTTAAATATGTTTGCACTGAACTTCATCTAAATTCTAATTCTAATATTTTTTGTGCTAAATTCTTAAATTTTAAATATTAAAAAATTATTTACTCTGTCTCTTACTTCAAACTAAAAAGTGCTTTTTTTTATAATTTAAATTTAAATTTTTTATTGCGTTATTGTATTGATTACTTTATGGAACGAGAAAAAAAAATTATAGTAATGTGAAATATGACGTCACACGAAGTCCATTATTAGAAAGAACAATCCACTTTTCTTTTTAGTTATTTTCTAATAATTTTAAATTTGAGTTTTTCATCGAATGTTAATTGAATGCATGAAAATTACGCACTTTTGCTCTTAAAAATCGATATTTCTCTGTTTAATCTAAAACTATCATAATCCAAATCTATATACATAAAAATTGCTATCAAGGATTAAATATCACAGTTTTGAGAAAAAAGGTGTATAATTTTCTCTACTTCCTTCTTTTTGAAGACAGATACTTTCTTGCTTTGGACGGGGGAATAGTTATGTTGGGATTTAAGTTTTATTTGTAATGATATGGTTTCGTAACATTTCTGTGCTTCATTTTTTAGTTAAACATACTAAACTAAACTAAACTCTGCGGCGCGACAGGCCTACTGTGCCCATCTCAGTTTTCTTGACCTTGGGCTCTGGGGTGCAAAAGCAGATGTTCCTATCAGGTGATCAGCCGAACGCGGAACCCCCAGTGCTTAGTTTCCAAGCATGCTTGGTACTCATTTATCGACCCACTGAAGGGGTGAATGGCTGTGTCAACCTTGCCCAGCCCGAGGATCGAACCAGGGACCGGTAGCACGACAGCGCGATGCGCTACCGCTCAGTCCCCGGGCGTCAGGGACATACTACTTAAATATATACTTTACTAATCTTAAGAAAATTTTCACTTTATCTTGTTAATCACGTTATTATTTATTAATTAATTTTTTAAAGAAATTTAGTTATATTACTCATTTTTAATTATTTATTTATTTACTATTTTTTAGAAAAAAAGTAAACTAAATTTGTAAATGAAAACAGGTTTGTAACAAAACAATCGCAATCAAAAGTACATTATATTTTTACATAAAAGTATTTTTTACAAATTAATTTTTAAATAAGCCATAAACCACAGTCACTTCCAAAAAAAGTTTTAAAAAAAATTACCTTAATTCAAATAACAAAATAAAGGCATTTTTTATCATATTATGTTATTCCGAATTTTTGACAAAGTGTATAAGTGTTTAACATGAAATCAATTGCATAAAAAAATATCAGACCATACAGATTCAAGATTTCTTTTCTTAGCTTTTGCTTCACGAAAAATAACACTGTTTCAGAAAAAAAAAACTTAATGGAATCGGAAATTTAAATGATGATTTGAATGATTGAATACTTTAAATTTGATGATTGAATACTTTAAATGATGAAAATGAAGCGAAATTTTGTTCTTTTTTTTTATAATTGAAGCAATGTATTTAATCTAAAAATGATTTAAATACTAAACATAATTAGAAAGAAATCTATAAACTTGGGAAATTAAATAAATCTAGAAAGAAAATCAATAAGAAAATAATGCAAAAACGTAGTTTTAAGGGCTGTTTATAAATTGTAGTGTATCTACCACTACAAAAATACAATTCCAGTTCACTAGTATATAAGGCATGCTAACTCGATTCTATGATTTCTTCTACTTTCAATTTTAGATCTACAGCACCAGAAGGAAACACCTCCAGGAACTCATCTCACGATGAAGGGGTAAAGGGCCGTTCCGGCCTCAGGCACCCCGGCCAACCAGCAAGATCAAGATCTGTGATTTTATCAATAAAGTCACAAACACGCACAGCATATACGCTGAACTACTTCAAACCCGGTGAAGGAGTAACCCTGAAAAGGGTCTGATCCGGGTCCGACCTTAACCATCCGTTAGTGTTACTTAAACATTTTAATAATTTATTAAATATGCGTGTAGATTTAATGCAGATTTAATCTCACCACCGCCTCTGCAATTCACCGCCATTACCCAATTACAACGTCGTTATTCCAGGTGCCCACGGGCACAATCACCGATGAAAGTGTGAAGTGTCGGCTTTGCGGACAGGTACACTGAAATAGAACTCAGTTCAAGTTCCATGATGGAATGTATCCCACTTCGAAATGAACACGCCTCTGCTTACAGTAACACCCACTTCCATCTGAACACGCCTACTTCGATGGATTGTTCACAGGAGCTTAAATAATGATGAACATGAATGATGAATTATTAAGTAAACAATCTGCTTACAAATGAAAACTATCTAAAAACAAAACAAATAGTAATATTGTGCATCTTTTATTTGTATCAGAAAGTAATTATAACAATGAAAAACTACACAATAAATTTTATTAGTTTTCTTATAAAACCCTCCTTCCTGAAAGGCCCTTTCTCTGCTTGCTATGATCACCAACAGTCGAGATTGCTTATTATCATTTTTTTCTCCCTTGAAAGTTGTATTTTCCACAAAAAACAAAGAACAGTTTGTTAATATAATGTGTAGTAATTTTTTGTACAAATATTTTGTAAGTATGTTAATCAGAACGAAATGAACGGATTTGTAAAATAGTTATTCGGCTTGAAAAAAATTAAACTAAAGGAATACAGATTGTGTGACGCAATAAAGAAAACATACACCGAAGAGCCATTACATTATGACCACCCTTCATTTATAAAAATGGGCTCGCCCAGGTTCTCATGGTTTCTCGCCCAGGAACAATGTTTTCATGGGGCACATTAGGACCCATAATCCTCATAGAACAATTCCTGACGACTGTAAGCTACTTGAACATAGTTGCAGACCAGGTTCACCCTTTCACGGCAACAGTTTTTCCTGCAGGGGATGGGGTTTACCAACAGGATAATGCACCATGTCATAAGGGTCGAACCATCATGGATTGGTTCGAGGAACATTCCAGTGACTTTCAAGTCATGTCTTGGCTCCCAAATTTACCTGACCTTAATCCAATAGAGCATTTGTGGTCCTACTTGGAAAACCAAATTCGTACTGCCATGCTACCCGCAATGTGAGGGAATTGCAGGACCAGTTGGTGAGCACTTGGTACCAGATACCTCAGACTACCTATCAGCACCTTGTGGAATCAATACCACGGCGGGTGCTAGCAGTTTTGAGGGCTAAAGGTGGTCCTACGTGTTATTAGCAGGGCGGTCATAATGTAATGGCTCTTCGGTGTATATGAGAAATAATTTTATTCATTGACGAAGCTTACATCATTATGAAAGAGTTCTATTTATTTACTTTTTTTAATCTTTCTAGTTAAATTTCGAATGAAATTAAAATTAGTGGTATTAATAAAAATTTCTGCATAAACGTTCAGATTTCTTATACTAGAGTCTACATCTCTGTTTGCAGTCTCTTATCATATGTAACAAAGGTTATATAATTATGAAATGGATTTCTTTTTATCTCTCTAGTTAAATTTAGAATGAAATTAGAATTAGTGGTATTTTTAAAAATTTCGGCATAGACATTCAGATTCCTTATACTAGAGGCTAAATCTCCGCTAACTGTCGCTTATCAACTGTTGGAATGGCTTGCACAGTTCTTTTCAGACCCATACGTAATCTGGATGGATTTCCATTAGAGCGAGGAAAAAATCAAGATGTTGGAATAGACTGATATTAATCCACAAAAAATAAATAAATAAAATAAAAAATGTTATTTAATTAGTTTAATTGCTCCAAAACTAATTAGAAATCTAACAATATAAGACGTGATATTTACGTCTTACAATAACGCAGTTATTAGAATTAGTGGCAGAAAAAGTTAATTCTACAGCTAGTAGTTTTTGCTATTTCAATAGTTCGCTAATTTTTAATTTTAACAAAGGCTACGCTCTTCACTAAAGGTTACGCCATACTAATCTTCGGAGCTGCTTGCGCGTATTTTTTTTAAATCATTTTACTCGCTCATTTCATCTGTTCTAAAATTTAAATAAGATACAATTGTTAGAACATTCTTAATAAAATTACTATTACACACGTATGTTTAAAAACCAAAAAATTAAAATTTGCATTAAAATTTTTTCATTTATTCTTTATTTCCCTTTATAATTTCATTTGTTTATTCTTTGTATATTTAAAGGCATTATGCTTAAATAACTAAATACAACCAGAGATAAAATAAAATAAAAAACTACATAAATAAAAATTTTATTCTAATATTGCAATTCAAATCGCGTAAAATTTGTAAATTTACTCTTTTAACTTTTTCCCGGCAGTAAATACGTTTAACTTCTCAAACTCAATCTGAAGGAAAATTTCAAATAACGTATATTTGTTTTAAAATTAAAATTCAAAGATTTAAATTTAAAAATGATAACTTGCAAATAAAGAAATGGATAATATGACGTCACACGCAAGTGACGTCACGAAGGCGAAAAGGGGGAAAGAAAGAGAGAGAGAGAGACAGAGAACTCTTGATAACAGTTTACATAAATATTGACACCGAACTCTCGAATTAAAATAACGATTCTATTCAAAGTAAGGAGAAAAAATACTTAGTCAGAGACTTTTAGTTTTGGACACTCAAAACAACACTTTGTATTCAGAATACTATAAAGGGGTTTTTGACAATCGAAATTCGTAAAATGCAATTTTAATACCACTATTATAAATTTATATTAGGACCCGTGACAATCTTGAAGAAACAAATATTGACTTTTATTGTCTTTTCAAAAAACAAAGCAGATTTGAAGAACGTACTAAGTGACGTTATCTCATTACGAATTTATTTGTATCTTAAATTTGTTCTTTTATAAAAGAAGAAAAGCTTAAAAACGGAATTCAATGTTAAGTCCATTTTCTTAAAATGTATTTTCAGGTGAGCTCATATTCTTAAACACGCAGTTTAAACTATATTCATTTTCTTAAACACACTTTTTGAGCAGTGTCCTTTTTTCTTAACTGTGCAGTTTGAGCTATGTTCAGAATTAAAAGATCAGCACTGACTTATTTTTTGTCAAATCTAGAGGATTGTATAAAAACTTAAATGTCTAAATTTTAGACTAAAATAATTTTAAAATTTAATAACTTTAAAACTAAATCGGAAAAGAAGATCAAACGGTTTTTTTTTTTTTCAATTTATCATTTTATGTTATTTTTTTTTATTATTTTTTTTTATTTTTTTTTTTAATCGTAAGAGTACGTGGCTGCAAAAATTATAATCTTACTGGGATTAGTTTTTCCTTTGCATTGAGAAATATGAAAACTATCCATATAAACTACTTAATTGCTCCAAAATTAATCCGAAATTTAAACAAAGTGAGTTGAGTTACATATTTTCAAATCTATGCATACGTGGCTACAAAAATATCATAATTACCCAAATAATAATTTTCGTTAAACTGAATTACGCATTGCAAAAAGAAAAAAATCCTCAACTTTGACACAAAATAACTCAAAACATAATGACCGCATGAGTATTATTTTGACATCATTTTTTGATACCCTTTAAACGTTTCTCTATAAATGTGCAAAATTTTATATTGTTTTGTGTTTCCATTTTTTTAATCGCCAGAATTTTATCTTCCAGTAAGTGCAATTCAAAAATTCTACCTCAATACACTTTTCATTTCTTTGTTTACGAGGGGGCTCCAGTTCTTGTTCACTCCTCACACCTACCCTTATGATTTCTAAGCGATCAATTTTGCTTCTTGACGATAAACAAATTGTTAAATCAAAATAATTTTTTTTTTTCAATTAAAGAGTCTCAAAACTTCTTATTGTATTGACATACATTTGATCTCACAGATTTGGTTTCCTATTTTACATTAAGATAAAATTTAAACCTAATCGTTTTGCTCGGAAGAAGATCTGATCTTATTGTGATTTTATCGATAAATTTGCTGTACAAATTCTTATTTAATTTTTGATGACAAATTTTGTTGATTGTTCTTTTCGTTTTCATTATTATATTTGCATATGTTTATTTGTCACAGTTTTATAATAAGCTTATAATGAAAGTAAATATAATTTATTTACTGTTTAATAATTATAAAAACGGTTAATAATTTTAGATATATCGATTTGAATGTGTTTATCATAAAAATTAAGAGTAATAAGGCTATATCATAAGATTACTTTATAATTTTAAAAAAAGACACATTTCTTTAAGAGCCAGTTTTTTTTTTTTTTTTTGTAAAGTATCGGCGGGTTAAATGTTTGACATTTTTAAATTTTTTAAAAAATATAAGGGTATGTTTGTTCAATACGTAAAATTATTAGACCCGTGTTTTTTTAACTTTTGAGAGAAAAGAAGAGTCGTGAAGTTTTTTTTTGGGGGGGGGGGGGGGGAATCAGCCNTTTTTTTTGGGGGGGGGGGGAGGGAATCATAATCTAAGATTCTATGAAATTTTGAGAAAAATTTTTTTATTTGCAAGCTGCGATAATTTTTGCTAAATGAGTGACCCACGGCGGCACTGAGCAGTATTTTGTGCTCTACTACTTTTACACTAACTCTATAACGGCATAAATACTCACAGTGAACCTGAGGCTTGAAAATCTCAAAGTTCATTCAAATATCTTCGAAACAAGACTATTTTTTTAGAATGTAAAAATATTCTTGTGCCAGCAATGAGCCACAAATTTATAAATTTCAATGAATACATATGAGTAGTACCTAAAAAAATCAATCGGGTATATATTAAACGTAACAGAAGTGAAACTTTGCACAAATGTGAGAGTCATTTATTGTTTTCCCCAAACGTGAATAGGTATGAAATTTGGTGGAGAGGAAGCCTCAAATGTAATAGGATTCACTCAGATTTATGATTAATTATTCATCTCTTATATAATAAGGCCCTAAATTTTTTATATTCAACTTTTATATGATACCAGACTAATACCTGAGTATTTAAATACACAAATAGTTGAAAGGTTCTAAAAGTTTTTATCATAAAAAGTACAATTTAGAACGTTTTGTGCACTTCTCGTAAGGTTGGAGCAATAGTGTTTACCAAAGCTAATTTCATATTTGACTGATTCGAATATTATATTCACTACTTATGCAAAATACCTTTTATTTTGAAAAATTGACCCGATAATAATTTTTTTCATGGAATTTTAGAACTTCAGATTTCCTATTAAACAACAAATTCATGATAAAAACTAAAAGCGTTGAGCCTATTCCAATAAAATTTGTAGATGATGGCTCTCAAGTAGTTTCGAGGCTATATGTTTCTAATGCTTAAAATGAATAAATCAAAATTTTCTTTCTCATGTGCTATTAATTTTTTAATTATTTGTTCCATCGGCTAAGTTTAGATCTCAAAGGATTCGGCATAAAATACGCATAGAATCTAAAACTTTTCTTGTATATACAGTAGAGTCTCGGTTGTTCGAGTTTCCCATAAAACAGAGCTAGTGAAAAAAATCTCAGACTTGGTCCCAAATAATGACCAACACGCACAATACATGGAACGATTGCTACGATTGATTTTACTACAATAACTTAGACTGAATGAAACCAGAATGTTGAAAAACGATAACACTGATTACACTTTGTGTGAAACACTGAAACGTGTGAATAGTGTTTTTAAACAAAAATTATTAGATAATTAGTTTAAAGTACAATTAATCAGATGCAGTTATATAATGAATATTGTAACTTGGTTTAATGTAGTAAATGTTTCCTGATCCCCTCTAATGCAAGTAAATTTTCTTTAAATATAATATTTTTTTTTCAATTAAATACTGAAATTTAAGAATTACCTTGCTTCCATTCATTTAAATCTTTATAAATTTTAAGTTTTTGAAAATTCGAGTTTTCTCGATCCACCTGGACTTATCGAGATTCTACTGTATAAGCAAAGAAGGAAAAGTTATAAAGAAGGAAATAAAAAAACATGTAATAAAAATAAAATAAAATAAAAAAGGATGAAAAACATTTTATAAAAAGAAGTTAGCATGAGTAGCAGTATAAAAAAGAGTTAGTGTGAAAACCAAAACCTCTTTCTTTATCTTCCCTACACACTATCCTTCAAACAAAATCGTTTTCTATTTTTGTCATTTTACACCTCTTTTCATCGTAAGCCAGTCACAGGCATTTGACCCCAAGGTCAAACACGGCAGGTTTTTTCCTGTTTATGATATTGAATATGATATGAATTGGTTATGATATTGATTGCATGTGTTTTCTCTCCTTTAGCGATCTATAATGAATTCAACGTAGCGATTTTGATTAAAAATGAAAAAGGCTTGTAACATCTTTAGAAATGATATTAATGAAATTAATTGTTATATGAAGAAATAAAAGTTGAATAAAAAGTAATAAAAAATAATTTGAAAAATTATTAAAAAGCCTACTGTAAATTTCAATAACAAACTTTCTTCCATATCACATTTTCAAAGTTTTTTTTTTTGAATAAAACAATCTAACAATGAAATTGCTGAATTCCAAAATGTTATGTACTTTAGCATGTGCGTTGTCAATAATTTAAAGAAGTATCCAAGATTTTAAAAAGTCATTTCTTTATTATTTTTTTTTTAAATTAAAAAAAAGCACTTCGTAATAAAAAATATTTTTGAAAAAAATAATAATTTTTAAATAATTTACCAAAATAATTATATGATTATCTATTAAAAAATGGGACGTTTTTCATTAACGAAAAATATTTTCAAGAGAAAAAATTATTGTACGAAAAGTCTAGTCTTCATATCAATGATAACTAGACTTTGAAATCTTAGACAATTCATATCTTCGAAAGAAAGACAATTAGAAAGACAATTCATATCTTCGAATACATTCAATTATTTAGATTTTAAATTTGCAAATTAAAATCACCAATTATTAATGAAACGGAAATTAGGCAAAACTCTACTATTTTAAAAGTATAGTTAGCAATTATTGCGTATAGCAGTTTAACATTTTAAAATCATAATAACATTTCTTAATTTTCTTTCAAATAATAATTTTGATTTGCACTTTTTCTATCTAGCATAAATTTCTTAGAGTACCCCATAGATTGCGAAAAAATTTATTTTCAATCAAAAAAAATTTTTTTTCCTGATATGTGAGGAGGAGGAAAATTGATTGAGAATTCAGAGCGTGGGGGGAATAGAGAACTGATAGGCAAAGGCACCTATTTTTTGAATATTTTATGCCTCCGATTGATTGAACTAATTCTTGCAACAAATAAAATTTTAAATGAAATATCATCCATTTTTAATAATATTTTGTAGTAAATGTATCCTAAGGTTTTTTTTAAATGTTTGATTACAATTGTTTTCTAACATATTTTATTATATTATTATATAGAAAGATTAAACTGTTTTTTAAGCGAAAATATTGAAAATGAATCATTTATAAATTCTATCTTGAGTCTATGAAAATTTTTTATCAGTTTAATTTATAAAATACCGTGATAAATGTTACAATCGAAGTTCAGATAGATGATCGGACTGTGATATGATTGATCACTGTAAATATTTAATTTTTTCAGCTTTTAAGGGAATACTAAATTTAAAAATTTCGCAATTAATTCATAAATATTCCTAATGATGGTCTCGATCCATCCCAACAATTCAGATTAAAGTTCAAAATCAAAATAAATTTGTAATGACTCCATTTTAAACGTTTTTGGCTCTCTGAGGAAAGTAATTACATCATCTTATCTTGATATTTTCCAAAATCTAATTTAAAACTATTTTTTATGCTCATCAAAAATTAGCTTTGATGTATTTTCTTCAAACGTACCTTCAGCAAGTGTCTCCAGATAGGAGTTTCAAATTAATGTTGATACAAAAATATTGTTAGTATCCCTGTAAATTACGAAGAAATTACTCTTAAATTTTAGAATTTTTTTTTCTGTGTATCTTTTACGGTCAACTGTGTATCTCTTACGTATGACTGATAGATGTAACATAACATGTGTGGATGTGTGGTATACTGTGTATCCTGAAATAATAAATTTATTTTCAAAGAAAAAATTAAAAAATTCGTGTGTCCCCTTTTTATATGCTAAGCCGTTTGCACGTGAAAAGGAAAAGTTAAATACTGCTGTGAGAATCTTGTTGCAGCTTCTATTCTACAAAATATTGTGAGTTCATGTATAGTATTGTAATTTCACACACATTGTCTGCCATAAATGAAAAATTATTTTGTACCTAAAAGGATTTGTGATTATTGAAGTTACTTAAGAGACTCAACATTGCGCATTAGTTAGGTTTCTTTATGGACGTTTTGCTTTGTTACTGTAACAGTGACGAACAGAAGATAACCTAACCTAACCTAATAAAAAAGAAGTTTTATTTTCTCTCAATTTTGTATAACTTTTACTTAAAATAAAAATTCCTAGTTTTCATTGACAGTCTTCATTACGTAAAAATATGAAGTAGCATTGTATCGCACTCTATTTTAAAATTGTTATAAACGTTGTTAAAAAAAAGGGAAAAAAATAGTTTTTTTTAGTTTAATTAAAAAGTAAAACATATTTTTTGATGAATTTCAATTTAAAAAACAGTTTTTATTTTCATGTCAAATTTTTAAAAAAAATTATTTTTTAGTTTAAATTAAAGCTAAAAAAAATATTTTCCTTTTTTTTTGTTCAGTTTAATTTAAACGTAGAAAAGATTTTGCAAAATTTCAAATTAGAATGTTAATAAAATATTCTCTGTTTTTTCAACAACAACAAAAAAAAGATGCCGTCATCTAAATATTGTTTTAAATGAATTATTACTCTTCGTTCTTATCTCTCTCTCTTCTAAACTAAGTTATTCTTAAGTAAACGAGAGTTTTGCTGAAATTCAATCTTAAATAAATAGTTGCATCTGTCACGTCTAAAAGTTTCTTCATTTCCGCCAAGCACAGTGAAAAAGAAACCTTAGAATTGCGACATTTTAGATTAAACGGTGAAAGTTAGGATGAATCCATACGAAAAGCGACCATTTTATTTCGCTAGCTGACAGGAAATTGTTTTTACAGCAGCAATTTAAAAACTGTTAGAAAGTGTGTAATGATTTTAAAAAAAAGCTTTTAGAACTCAATCATTTATATATAACTTATAAGAGATCAGGGTAACATTATTGCATTTCTAAGTAATTTAAAAATTACTTTGAAATAAAAATATGGTTAATTAAAACCTTAAAAATTAATACTTATTTTAGTATATATTTTTAGCAGAAAAATACTCGTCTTCATGCCGAACTTTTTAAATTCATCTGAAATCAGATTTCACATGATCATAATTAACCCTGCATTAATATAGATTAGAGTAAGATACCTTGGGACCTTTTTCTCAAATTTTAACTTCGAAATTATTGCAATTTAAAAACAACACTTAAATACACTTAAATTTTCCTCTGTAATATATTTTTTTTTCATTTCAAACAACGTAAAAATTATAAAGTTTTCAGCAATTTCAAGTAGAAATTGCAAATTTTTCCAAGGTTCAATAAGTTTGTGCACCTTGAGACATTTTTTTTTTCATTTGAATAAATTTTATGCGAACATACGAAAATTCAACTTTTTAAAGACCCTAAATTTAGAAGATACGTATCGAAGTAGCGTTACAAAGAATAAAACCTTAAGTTAAGGCCTATATAAAGTTAAAAGAAAGAATATAAAATCACGATTAATGCCAGGAAATATGAGGTTGTAAGTTTTATAATTTTTTGTAGCATTTATTACAACAACAATGGTTGATATCCATAGCATGTTCCATGTTCGCCAGAAAATGTATTAAATATTTAAGAATTATTATTTTTTCTTTTTTACTATTTAAGGATGACGACGGAAGATTTAAAATGGAAGCCTTTTAAAAGAGTTTTTAGCAAATTTGTTTTATGTATAATATGTTTAGATCATTATTAAACGTTATTTAAACAAAGAAACTTTATCACATTAGAGCATCCAGAAGCTAGCTGTTTGAAGAAGAAAAACACTTCGACCAAAATACGTGCATCAAAGCTACTTGTTACGCATCAAGTTTGCGGCTTCTAAATTCATAAAATATAGATTAAACTGAGTAATAAAAATATAGTAATAAGGCACCGAACTGCAATATACTTATAGATTATAACATTTCTTTTGTTTAAAAAAATACAACAAATCAAAACACATCCCCTTCAGCAAAAGATAACAAAATCATTAAAAGTCGCTCATCTATTTTATCTCAAGGCATGTTCCAAGGTACACTTTAACTGCCTGCTTTAATTAAAATCAAAATTATTGTCAATTTAAATACACTGACTTTTTTCTTATAGAAAACACTTGAGAATATTCTCTTCTATAATCTGATAAAATTCAGTTGAATAGTTTTATAAATTCGTATTAAATTTAAACTTAATTTTTTATAATTTTTTTTAAAAAAAATTACTTTTAAGTAGGAAATTTTGGTGTGTTTCCTTGCTTAGATGTCGTCTATTGGAGCAGGTCATATTATGAAATAATAATAATGCTAATGTTGCCTTTAGGTTCTTAGAAATTGTTTATGCCCCAAAGAATAATACTCTCCAAAATAATACTCTTTTCCAAGAGCTTCATTTTTGGATTTAACTGTAACGCGAGATTATAAAACTTAATAGTTTATAAAACTTAATAGTATTTATAAAACTTAATAGTTGTTTTAACTAGTTAGTGAATAGTTTTTTAAACTTATTCCTATATTTGAGTTATTTTTGTTTCAAAGATATCGAGAACCATCATGTTTGAAAAAAATTATAGCAGAATTTTCATTTTTTTCATCGTTAAGTTCAGGCTTCCCGAAGCTGTATTCGAACCTGGAACGGTCTGTATTTGTTGGTTACAGATTATTTGTTAAAAGAAAAATTGTCTCTTTTGACAGATTATGATGTTGTTTAACAGTAAATTTCTGCAATTTTTAGAAATCCCAAATTTTCATTAGAAAAGTTACATATAGTTAAATTTTTTTTTAAAAAAATTGCGGTGTATATAGCAGTAAAATAATTGTCTTAAAATGCTGGAATTTTTAAACTAGTTTGAAATCAGATTTAAAATAATTATAAATAACCCTGCTTCTGAGTTAGAGTACTAAGGTTTTTTTCTGGAACATCACCATATAATCCAAGGTGGGTTCTTAAAAACATTTTGGAGTATTCAAGCACTCCATGCTACTTACGCAGGATTAAAATAGTATGTATATTTTTAAGAAAGCCCTGCATCATTTATAAAATTATATATAAAAAGTAAATAAATAAACAAAAACTTCATATTTTTATATATTTTATACATTTTATATTTTTATTTATTTTTATATATTTTATATATTTTTATATATTTTATATATTTAAATATTTTTATACTACGATCACTAATCAAATTGCTTAAACATTTGTTAAATGCTTAAAAATTTCAAAAAAAAACAAGAAAACTTTTAGAGTTCTGCAGAAATTTCCATACTCAGATTACCTTCACTAAATATTCAATAAAAATTACTGTTACCATAATATATAGAATGAATACAAAGATGTAGCATGCGAGTGTGAGAACTTATGATAATTTTAAAACTAATTTAACCAAGAGAAACTTTAATAAATAATTGTTAATAAATACAAACATTTATTTTACCCTTCAAAAAAATTCCTTTTAGCTTTAGAAATAATTATATGTAATACCGATTTCAATTAAGTTAGATTATTATCTTAATAAGTTATTCCCTGAAGGAAATGGAATCCTCTTTAGTGGGAAATCCTTAACACTGTGTTTTGGCTTATTATAGTAAATTATCCCTTATAACTCATAGGATCAGGAAGATTTCCAAAATTTTTCTTTAAAATTCTCAAACGATTCTAGGGCGAATTTTGATTATTTCTCAATACCTTTATGACAATATAAAGATCATTGCGTTTTTTTTCTTTTTACCGCATATATTTGCAATTTTTCCTATCCCGACTGACTGTTTCATTATATACTATATATATATATATATAAATTTCTAACAATAGATAAAAACATATTCTAAATATTTGAAAAGAAAAAAAAAATTTTTAAAACTTTGACGATGTTTCACATACAATTTTAAGTTGTTGATTTTTAAATCGTCAAGCACTTTCAATTGTCCACCAGTGTTTAATGTTCGGACAGTAACTAAATTAATAATATTTTTCTAGTTTGGAAATACTTTAATGAACTAAAAAAATTTATAACTAAATAATTAACCATAAAACTATGCATAATAATTTTCAAAAGATTAAGATATACACATAAGCTGTATTAGCAGTAGAAAAGTTGGCGAAAATTTCAAATTCGATATTAGGTAAAAAATAAGATTATTCTATAAAAAAGGGTTATTTCTTTTTACTCATTTAATCTCAAAAAAACTCTCATTAACAATAATTTAAAATAAATATCACAATTTTATTTATCTTTTTGTAATAAATTTACAATTATGTATAGATATTAATAATATTAAGAGCAAAACATTGGGAATTACACAAGTATATTATTTCCCTCATTAAAGTTACATAAATAATATAAAAAAGTGTTTTTTGTAATTCTCAGCAAAAATATTGGTTCAAACTTTTACAATTTTAACTTTCTGTTGATTTCTTGATCGACTTTTTTCACATTTTTTAAAACGGCATTTTAAAATATTTCAAAAAGTTTTCCATAGTATCATTTAAATTAAATATAAATGCAGTTTCATTTTAATTAATTTAATTTTGCGTATTCTTATTCCAAAATTCATTTCAGAGTGCTTTCAAAATAAATTAACTGAATAAATACGAACATTGCTCTTATCAAACGTGCATATTAATTTTTGAATTTGGATTTATATTTTGAAATTTTCAGTTACGCATAGCTTAATCGACAAATTACGAATTATAAAAATCCTCATAAAATTATTTAATTTAATTTAAAAACAGTTTAATTTTTATTATTTTATTTTTGCATCTTCTGATTTAAAATTAATTTCAGAATAATTTCATAAGTTTTCTATTAAAGAAATACCCTCGTCAACCATTGATATTTGTTTCAAATTTTACTTCAGCAATTTTAAGATGAATGTTATTAAATTTTTTTGTACTTTATAAGTAGTTTTATTTTTAAATTGGAAATGTCAATGTAAGATCTAATTATACTACTTATCTCCTCCAGAACTTGATCCTTATGATGTTCATATCAAATAATTTATACTATTTTGAAAATATTCAACAAAGATAATTGTAACAAAATTTAAAAGTTTAACTTTTTTATGCAAGCATTTAAACTATAAAAATTATGATAATAATAATAAATAAAGAAGTAAAATAACATTAAAATTCTCAAACAGTATTTGCTTTTTTGTATTGAAATTTTCTGTTTTGAAATACATTTTTGTATGATTTCATAAAATATTATTATTAATAAAAAATACAAGCATTTTCCTTGCCTAATATCATAATTATTCATTATATTCTCAAATAATGCATTTTTAAAATAAAATAATATTTATTTCCTTTTATTAATTAACTTTTTTTTCACTAGAAAATGTTAAAGCATTATCAAATTTTACAGCATACCTGATAAGGATATATCAAATACGGATGTATTCCTTAATAAATAATTAATACTTTTTCTTAAAAAATAATATTCAAAGAAAGCCACTGTTACGGAATTTAATGCGTTTCATTTTTTTCACACAAATATTAAAATTATCAAATAAAAATACAAGCCATTAAATACAATTTTCTAAAAAAAAAAATTAAATCAGAATACAATTAGAAGATATCCAAATATTTCTTTCCCTCCTTATCATTATTCAACAAACCGTAATTAAGATTCTCTTGAAAAATGATATCTTTCACCACAAACACCTTTTTTTCCGCTCTTCACCACTGCTCGTATAATAAATACCTCTCCCCCCTTTAGAACTTTCCCTGAATGTATAAGCTCGTTTAAGACGACTTTATGCGTTTCTTTCCCCTTCCCCGTTATACCGCAGTCCTCTCTACCACACAATTGCAAAAGCAACCGAAACTAAAAATCATAAAACACGTAAGGGGTGGATAGAAAAGGAGGGTGCAACCAAAAAAAAATCTCTTTTAAGCCCTTTTCTGTGCCTCTGCTCTTAAAAGTACCGAGAAATGCAAAGCCCCCGCATCGCTCAAAGTCCGAGGCGTCCCACCAAAATGGGGCTTAAAAGAAGGTCTGCCCTGGTGAAAAATTGCTCTCATAACGAAGGAGCTTTAGGGATGCTCCAAGGCTCGCCGCCCCCGACTGTGCGGGAGTTCATTTCACGGACGCCCGGTACAGCGCCCCGGCCGCCCCCCAATGGATATTTGAATAATCACTGACGGCTCTCCGGACTCTTTCGCTTTCCGGAGGAGTCACCGGTGACCGTGGGGTGAGGAGGCGAGGAGTTAATAATGGCTCTTTGCAGCCGTTCAAGTGGCATAGTAGACCCCTCTGGTATATGAAAAAGAAGCAGGCGAAGAGAGATAAAATCGTAGTTTGTAGGTCGCTGGTCAAAAAAAAAACCTTGGCGGATGTTGAAATTATTATTTATATTTAATTGTGTACATTAGCATGCTGTAAAATTTCCGTATAAATATTTGAAACTCTATATCAGAACAAGTTCATCATTTTGGCCCAATCATTCATAATTTAATCATAAAAAGCATTTGGCTAAAATGTATCCACGTTTAATGTGTCTCTGTACTAAATATTAAAGCAGAAAACTGGTTTTTCCGCATAACTCGAAAACGAAATTATATAAATTCTTGAATTCGAAATTACATTAAATGACATGACTTGTTGGCCAGATAATCGCATGGTATGATATAGTTTTCTTTGGTCTTAGCCTGAAAAATATTTATTCATCTCTAATTTAAAGTTATTTGCAAACAATACATATCAATTCTCTGTTCTTAGTTCTCAGTATTATCTTAGTATTATTGATTTTATTTATTCCAAATTAAAGAATTAGAACTAAAAACTGTGTTTCTTGATTATAAAATAATACTCAAATAGGCATTTAAATTTTATCACCCGTTTTACAATTACTAAACATTAAATAAGTTGCATTTACATTTATTATACGCTTTGTATAAAACTGTGTCCAGTCAGCATCTATTAAAAGAATGAATGCCATATTGTTAAACATTTTTCGGAAATAACTTTTCTGAAAATTATTAACTAATCTTTTTGTCAAAAAACGTTTATGTAAACAAAATTGAATTGAAATTTAAAAAAGGAAATTGCATAAATAGTTCAAAGTTGCCTTATTGAAGTTGCAAATGTAACAAATCAAAGTTGCCTTAATGAAGTTGTAGTGCTAGCCGAACAAATTAATTAGCTTTAAATTTTATTATCCCTATAGACTTAATCTGAGTGAATACATTAAAACCTAAATAAGCTGAATGCTTTGTAATTTAAATTAAACAATCAGTTTCTCGTGAAGAAATAAAAAATTAATGTAACAGTCTCAAAGGTTAATAGGCGAGTAGGAGACAGATTCTTTTCAATAAATGTATATACTTTTTATTTAAATTTGTAAATGCAAACTTAAAAAAAATTATAGTTCCACCTCTGTGTGATTGCACTAAGCAAGAAATTTCTTTTAAGTTTGTATTTAAGTTTAATATTTAAGTTTATAGGTTTATATATTTTTCATTATTTATTTTTAAGCTAAGAACACATTTTAAATTATATTTTGAAAATTCTGAAGAAGTTAAGCATTCCGTATTATCCTATTTAGGTTTCTAAGTAATTATATATAAGTTTCTTAATCAGTCATTAAAATTCTATATAAATCTTTATGTTGAAAAACAATGGGAAGAAATTGAAACAGAGGTTTTAAGGTCATAGTATTTCATTTATTAATACAAATTGTTTGACTTCTGAAGTTATTTAAAGATACCTATTTTTACTGATTCTCATTTTTACTTAACAGAGCCATTCATTTCAAACAATACAGTTAGAAGAAAACCACTAACAGCCTCTCGAATTCACCAAGAGAAAAACTGTATAAATATACCGAATATCATCACTTTTTTTTTTTTATCTCAGATACTCTCTGCATATCCTTTACATCGCATATTTTTCGATTTATGTTCGCTGCACTTTAGGTTGTATCACCGAAACTCAACAGGGTAACTGACTAGCAACTGGGTTTAATTTTTACTTTTATGCGTTTTATTTACCAAATATTTTGTATGATTTTGTTACAGCAAGTATAAAATTAGTAGGGGAAAAAATCAAGCATTTGTTGTAGAAAATTCCATTGCATAAATTAATAATATTACTTAGAAAGATATTGTTTAAAAAATAATGAAGACAGTTTATTTAGAATTTATTTTAAAAAAAAGTTTTAAAAATTGAATAAATAACAGTTTTGAGTAAACGTTTAAAGACCTTGCTATCAGATATTCAAAAATTGTACTTTAATTAATTCAAAAAAGTTTGAGAATTTTCATGAAAAAATGAAACTAAGATGGAGAAAGGATGTTAAAATTTTTAATTTTTGTTTACATACCAAATAAATAAAACATTGTTAAAAGGAAGGGAAATATTGTTTCTAACGATTCAGCAAATAGTAAATGTTAATGAGATTTGAACTTAAAACTTTTAGTAATTTCGGTGCTCGTTGAACTATAATATCTTGCAAATTCGCTATAACCATAATATGGTGCCAACATGAAGCATACTATTCCGCAAATTAAACCATAAACTAGATTGCATGGAATAAAATACAAAACACAATATTAAAACTCACATATATTTACAATAATTACTTAAATTAATAATACGTATAAACTATTTTTATCATTTTAATACAATATATATTGATTAGGTGTATAATATATATTGATTAGGTCAAATTTTCGGCAAAATTAATTTGCCTGTCTTAACCTATTGCCGAATTAGCAAATGGGCAAAATTGGGAAAATGTTTCTCCCCAATTATACTATATTTCTATCTAAATACATAGAAGAACCGGTTTAACTATGTGGAGAAGACTGCAGGTTACAACAGAATCGATAGTAAACAGTGCTATTGCACTTCTTAAATTTGATTACAGATATTGTGGTTCAACATAAACATGGTTTATTTTAATATTTAATCAAAGTTAAAGCAAATTTACAAAGTATTATAGTTCAAAGTTGAACTGATTTTTCTAAGATTGCAAATATTTTCTAAATTCAAGATATTATTTTTTATTATGGATCTAAAATATTAGGTGTCTATACATAATCACGTTTCGGTCCAGATCAGAGAATCATAAATAGTAATTAAAATATGTAATTTAATTTCAAAATTTGAAAGAACCAGCAGATATTTATTGAACTACATATTTTTATTTTTGAGTAGTCCCCCTTTAGTCATTTAACGCTTTTCCGCTCAATTTCACGTTGAACAATCAATAAAGAGCGGTTAATTGTGCTCGTAATCACTGCTTTTCTGAAAGTGACGCCCGTCTCCTCGGGGATTACACGGTAGGCGCCCCATGCTGTGGCCCCGGTCCAAATGAAAACTCGCGATCTTTTTCGGAGATCTGCTTAATGAAAATCTATTGATCTAGATCTGACCCTAAGCGAAAGTAAAAATACTCCCTCGCGCAGACAGGGTGGAATGAAGACACGTGGGTGCAGGATTTAGAAGATGCTGACGGAGATGTATGGAAAATGTCGTGATTCCTGGTTATTGGCGAGTATTCCAAATTAAGACAAAGTGTTTAGAAACGGATGTTCATTTAAGCGCCCTTGCTCAAATTAATGAAAACAAAAGTTAGATTTCTTTTTAACTTTCAATCCCAAACAGTATTGCGTACGTTTAATTTAATGATGGGGAGTGACATTTTGATTAGTATAAAATTAGTTTGGGACGCTGATTTATTAAAATATAAAGGCATGGTGTGTGTATTTTATAATTATTTTCATTAATTTAACCCTACACTAATAGAAATTTTGGAGCCTGTTGAACCCGTATATGTCTGAATATTAAAATTGTTGAACAAGCCCTAACTTAACCTTGATTTAAAGAATGAGATCATTGCTCAAATCTTAATTTAAGTTGAAAAATAAACTTAATTACACGAGACTAAGATAAACTTAAAAGGAAATGATGTTCAATACCTTATGAAAGTTGCGCCATTTTTGTACCATATTACAGTATAATATAGGACGATTTTTTGGTTAAGCATTTAACCGATTTTTCTGGGAGTGTAAATAACTAAACTTCAGCCTAATAGACTTTCAAATTTTCCCAGTTTTGTGAATAATTATATGGTATTACCATTACACTTTAACATCTTAAAAGATCACAAACTTTAAATGCAGTGGCGTGCAGAGAATAGGTAAAGGGCTTCGTGCCACAGGCATTAATTGAAAATGGTCATACTATCAAGGGAATTGAAACTTTAAATCTATTACTATTATTTTAATTATGAAATAAAAAATTTTAACTGATAAATATTAAGATTACACAAATGTTTTATGAAACACAAAATATAATTTTCAGAAGTTAGTTTTTGTAGTCAAATTTAGTCTAATAAATTTAAGTTTTATGACAATAATTTTTGTATTTTTTTAGCATTCAAGAAAAAAAAATATTTTGTTTCAATCTAAGAGCTTTAATTTTTACCTACATTACATAAATTAAAAAATAAAACTAAGATTCCCTCTTTTTTTTTCTTTTTTTTTTGCAGTGGTTTTTTTCACTCTTCTTATCAGAAACATTTTATTAGAGAGTTGAAACTGGGCTTTTAAGCTGTATTTTACTCTGCAAAATCAATTTCTTATTATAGTTTATATAACTTATAGTACCTTATGTTTCATAATACTATGTTTATCAAGGCTAGTTGAATATCTTGCATTCAGTGAATTGAATGTAATTTGGGCAAAATTCGATTTGAAAGTATTTGGTATTCAACTATTCACTAAACTTTTCAAATAGTAAATGGAATTAAATAAAATATGGATTTGAAAACATAATATTAAAATTGCCTTATTATCATTTTTATAGATTTATGAAATAAACAAATAAAATCTGCATGAATTAAAATTTATTGTATAAAAAACTGCTTATTTTTTCAAAAATGCTGCTGTTTGAAATTTTGTCAATTTTACTGAAATAATGATAATACTAGATTAATATTATAATAACTAGTTTGATTTTAGTTAACGAGAAACTACAATTATACCTCATGCAACAATATTAGTTATAAAATCTTCTTATATTTGTCCCCATGTCGAATAGAAATTCTATGCTCTCACCTACTGTTTGAACCGTCTTTAGTTTCATCTCGCTAATGAATTAGAATTTGACGATAACCTCTAATATTCGTCATCAATATTGATGTGTCAAATTCAATAAACCATTTACGTATTAATTTTCAAGCTCTAACATGCATGATTTTTTTTTTCAAATTCATCTTCGTATGAACAGACTCCATCTATATAAAAGGTGGTGATTATAGAATTATTATAGAATGGGAGGTGATTTCTTTATCAATAGCAAATGATTGCTTGAAACACGCTTGTTAAAAAAATAATAATGATAATTTAAATAACTTCCATCCAAAACAAAGCTTGAGTAAAGTATTACCCCTTCTTTTTTTCCTAGCTGGTTATGTTTAAAAATAATAATAAAACAATATTTATTAATTTTATTAGATATAAACTGAAATACAAATAAAAGGTTTGCGAATACTCTTTCTAAAACTGCATAAAATCAAATAGCATTCACCATTATTTAATTTGAATCATGGCTCTTGAGGAAAAAATTCAAGCAAAATGTTTGATAAATACGAAAAAATATGTATTCCATAATTAACTAGCATTGGGTTTATTATTAACAATATCAAACGGAGTCTCTTACATCACAATTACAAATGTTTTATTGCACTCTTAATTACTTTTTGGACAAATTTCTTTGAGCTAATGAAAAGAAATAAATGCATAATGGGCCAAAGAGTAGAATACAATCGCAAACCAGATTATAAATGCAATTATTTGACATGGCAATAAAACCTAACTAAAGAAGGAAACACTGTGCTTCTGACCTGATATACATGATATATGTGCAAGTAGCAAAAATGATTTCAATGCATATAACTACTTAATATGAATAAAAAAAAAAGCTATAATCATAAAAAATGCCCACAACTATAAAATCGAAAAACACAACATGCACGCACGTGCTCACATCATCTAATCTGAAAATTTACACCATGTGCTCATTTATACGCCAAGTTTAAACACACACAATAAAAAAGAAGAGAGTGAGAAAAAAAAAACACAATATAAATGGAGACTTAATTGGTGAGATAAGAGCAGGTGAATAAACCAAGGTTGAAATTCTATCCTTGCTTAAAAACTCCCCAAAAAAGCGAGAGAAAAAAAAAAGACAAATATCTGCGTTTCTGTTGCGTCATTTGCGGTCCTAATGCAAACATAGGATCTGTTGAAGGGAGAGGTTGTGTTTGCAAGCTAAACAACGGTCCTGTCACCCCCTACTTATATACCGCAATCTCCGCGTAATAGACACCCCCGATTCTAGCTTTTTAGTTTTCTATTACATGATAAATGAAGGCAGTGAAGTCATAAAATATTGTGATTTGGTCATTGATGGGATAATACGGGGAGGGTAAAAGAGTGATTATTGAAGCTGGAATAAAAAGCACACATTTAACTAATTTTTTTTTAAGTTGATGAAAGAACAATTTAAAACAGATTTTTAATTCTTATGTTTCTTACAATGATAAATTTTGTCATTTTAATATTATCCTTAATTGGCTCAGAACAGTGTTCCTTTATTCTGCGATGCATATCTGTTCATCACGAATGGTTTTAATTTTGTTTCCGTTTTTTAGAAGATTGCCTATTTACTTATAATTTTTTTTATGTATGTTGAATTGTACTTTCCACCTTTAAAGTACAGTTTATTTGTCAAGCTAAAGTAGATTCCTGAAATGTTTTAATTATCTTTAAGTTTAACGTAATTCCAAATTAGTTAAATCAAGCTTGAACAATAAAATGAAAGAATGAATTAAAATACAAAGTATTCGAAAAAAAAAATAAATTTCAACAAAAACTCTTGTTTAGATAAACTTGTTTTAAAAACTTGTTGCTAAACATTGAGCTCTAAAATTAAGCACTAGAAAAAAAAGATCGTGCGTTTTGACAGTTAAAAAAAAAAAAGAAATATTTGTTATGCTTATTAGAAAATAAGCAAAATATTTTGTTTGATTTAAATAGTAGACCTATGACCTCAAACTGGCAGTAACACTGCTAAGTGTCACTCTCACGAGTCTAAAGAAAAAAGAAAGAGGGAAAAAAAACTTCATAGAAAAAAATATTTAATTTTTTTCTTTTTATTTTTTGATTGTTCAAAAATAGTAAATTAATAGTAATATTATTTTATTGTTCAAAACTTGTAAATTATTAATTAATAACTACCACTTTTTCTTTGGAAAATAAAAGAAAAAATTTTGTATTTCTTGTGAATAAATATGTTTGCTGTATGTGAACATATATATATGTATGTGAGCAAATATGCTTGCTGTAAATTCAGATAAGTAGTCAAGAAGAACTCTTTCTCTTAAAATAAATAATAAATAAATAAAATAAAATTAAAAAAAATTTTAAAAAATATTGAAAGAAATTTTTTATTTCCAGTTTTTAATGGTATATATCATAAAATTTTTAGTAATTAGGGTTAAAATCATTTTTTACAAAGCAAATTAGCATCTAGCTGTCAGGAACAGCATTTTCACTTGTTACGAAGCTATGCTGACCCAGATTTTAAAATAATTATTATATTTTTTTAGAATAATTTACCCTAATTTTCTCTTTACCATATTTATCATTAATTTCCATTATCTTATCGCAGTTTGTCTTGCTACTAATTAATTATTTCTGGGATCTGAAATATTTAAGAACATTTTTACTAGCCTAAGACAACTATGTTCTAAATTTTATCGCAATTGAAAAAGCTAAGATAACCATAAATTTTTGCTGAATTTATTAAAAACAATTTAATTAAATAAATTAAGAATAAATAATTATAATTAAATAAATTAAAAATAAATTATAATTAAATAAATTAAGAATAAATAATTATAATTAAATAAATTACGAAAAAATAATTATAATATAAGAGTAATTATTTATAATAAAATTATTATTTAAATAATTTAGTTAATTTTAGTAAAATTAAGATAATTTTTACTTAATAGATACATTTAAACTTTTTAATTTGATAAATGTTTAATTTGATAAAATTTTTAATTTCTTAAATAATTATCAGAAAATAACATTTAAGATAATTATAAGAAATTTAACCCTGGAACCCATAGTATTTGCTTATAACAGCTATTAATAAATGGGCGAAGTAATAGTATTCGCTTTTTATCAAATTAACAGTTATTAAATTAGTATTCAGAATGTAAAGCTTTTTTTTTCAACTAATCTTCGCTCGTTTTCTTTCCTGCCAGAAAAATTATTATTTTCATATGTACAGTTCTCAAGACTTGTCGAATGATAATTTAATAAACATTAAAGGAATTTTTAAAATTTTTTGACTTTTCTATTATGTGATAACCATATTGATTTTCAAGTAAAAACTTGTATGTATTAATGTAATATGTTTCAGATGTTTCCTTCATAAGAAATATAAATAAATAAAATTAATTCTGTATAAACTATTTCTGGAAAACATTAAAAGGTTAATCATCTTCTGCATTCTAAATGTGTCCTATCAACTTTAAAAAGTGGGAGTTGAAATTTTCCTTTATAAAAGATTGTTAAAATTAAGAGGTCAAAAAGTCAATAATAATATAACGCTGTTGTCGCTTGAATCTCCCAAAGGGATGAAGTTCTTTTCATACAGAATAATGGATTACTGTTTCGAAAGCAAAGGTGGTAGGACACGTGGCACTTAAATGCCCCTATTCAACGATAAGGATGGCTAGAATATGCACCCCTCGAAGCGTTATCAGCACCCTTTCACTTATAGCTATAACACCAGAATTATTATAATCCCCTCGGATAAAAAGTTTATAAACAGTGTGGCTGGGCCTTATTCAGGAAACCACATAGAAAGATGGAGAACAGGCTCTAACTTTCGACTTTCATGCTTTCAGCAAAGAAATAAAAGCATTAAATAATAAATAAAAACAATATCTAAACTATGATATTGAAACTACAGTCAAACCCCGCTATAGTGAACCTTCAAGGAGCCGAAATTTCGGTTCACTATAACCGGGTGTCCACTATATCCGTTAGTATAAATTGGAGTTGAAATGAGGGCCTTATCAACCCATATTAGTGACCAACCCTTTGACCAATAATGAATAATTACTCATTCCATCTGACAGAAAATGCATGCAAATTGATCCCACTGACACCTTGCAGGTGCATCATCTGCCTGGGTTGGAAACATCTACTTGGTTTGTTTAGGGATGGGAAAGTGAGATAAAAGAACAAGAAAAAATGCTTATCATTACATTCCCCTCTATAGATGGTTTTAAAAATCGGTATATGTGTTTATTCTGAAGTAGAAATTTCAAAATTATTACAAAAAAATTAAGAAAAAAATCAGTCGAAGACAGAAAAAAGTTCATTATATCCAACTTCCTCACTTTTTTGGTTCACTATATCCACAAAAAATAACATTGTGCGTGTATAGCAAGGCACGGGACCGAATATTTCGTTGACTATATCCGGGAGTTCACTATAAACCGTGTTCACTATAGCGGGGTTTGACTGTATTTACCAACAAATAATGATAACATTTTGACTCTTAACAGTTTTGAATTTTTTAGGTGTTACTAAAATAAGCTCTTAGCATACAAATATACTATGAAAAAAAGAAGGAAAGAAAATGATAATTTTTCCATAACATTGCCGTTGTGATCAGGGAAAAACTCTGAAGATCCAAGCTAAAATAAAATATACATCTCCGCAGCAGCCCATTGTGGGCCAGAGTGTTCAAAGCTAGTGAGCAACTGGTTGATTGTGATAAAGTGAGCAGCATTTCACAACAGCTGCCTTCTACTCTCAGACAATCTGATACCCATAGATCTGAAGCTGAATGGGCTTCAAACCGTCACTGAGGATCAAACCTTGGTCCTTCAAATGTAGCTCAGCCCCCTTGACCACGGAGCCATCGCAGCTCAGATACAGTGGCAATCACATTAATTGAATCAAACTCATATTTTAGAAAATGACAGCCTATAAAGAATAATAATGTATTTCGTTCTTAACTTATATTTAATATGCCTTCTAGAGCAGAGTTATTTTCACTCGTTTTTAGTTTTTAATATAGATTCGACTACGCGCTCTTATACAACCTTGCAATTTCCTTATTCCAAAACCATACTCGAATAAATGAACAATTTCAACTTATTTTTGTGACTCATTGCTTGCAGATATATAGATTCTTTATGATGGGATTAGATCCGTAAAACTTCCCGGCTGCTTTAAAACAAACGCTTTCTTTCTAAAAACGTATTCCTTCCAACTTTTTTTTTTTTTTTTTTTTTTTTTTTTTTTTTTTTTTTTTTGTGAATTATACCAAAGAGCTAAATTATATTGAAATATTCCATGTTCAGATGGAAGCTTCTTGCGTAACTATGGCATTATTCTTTCTGTATTTATTTCTTATATTGAATGATGCTCATATTTTTTATTCAACAGAAACAAGTGGTCCTTTCCAGGTGTATAAAAAAACATCCTCCTCCCAAACTAGTTGAAAACCAACATTTGGAAAAATCCAAAAATTATGAGCTCCCTAATGTACATCAAAATAATTGATTTTCTTTATATACTCGTTATTTATTTTGAAATAATATATAACATTCACACATTACTCATTAAAATATTATTCGAGGAACAATTATTTACAAATTATGAATTATAAATAGTTCAATTCTTCATCTACAAAGATATGAAGTCCTTACCTTAAGTACTAGAGAGAATTGAAGATCTAATTACAAAGCAGAATTTTTTTATAAATTTTATCTATTTTGCATTTTATAACTTATGAGCATTTAAGCTTAAGCACAGAAATTAGTTAATTTTATTTATCAAATATTTTATTTTTTATCTGTCTTTAATATGTTAAATATATTCTGAATAATTTTAAACAAAATTATGAACTAAAACATAGATCTTAGTGATTAAATAAATGTGATTTTCAAGCATTAGTAACTAAAATATTATTCGTTAGATATAAATAATTATTTTTTTCTACAATTTCAAAAATTCAAAGACGGAAATCAAAATCTAAATACAAAGCAAAATTTTTATCTTGTCAGTTTTGTATATCACCTATTTTATTATTTATATGCATGCACGATAAAATGTATGTTCGAAATTGCTTAGAAAAACAATGAAATAAAATATCCCAAAAAGATTAATATTAACGAATTTCGTAAACAATTCAAAGAAACAAAAGGCCGTTAATTTAAAAACAAATATAAAGTTGCACATATGCATTAACAGGGTACGTTTTAAAGAAATGAAACGCAGTGTATCAATCAATAATATTGTATTCTTATAGAAAAAAACTAATTACTTACCCGCTGACAAATTAATTCTTTGAACAATATATGTACATTTTTCTTCTTCTGTATTTAAGATAATTAAGTCTTTTTTCATATTCATTTCATTTTTCTAAAATTTTCACTTTATTTTCCGTTTGAAATAAGTTAGTTTAGAACTTAGTTCTCCAATATGCTAAACATACTTTTTATCTTAATTATAAATGCACAGTGATTAAAATAATGTTTACAACTAATTCTTTTATTTCAAATGAAATTTACTTAATTAAGAATCAATTTAATTATAAAGTCATTTATCTGAAAATTGTCTTATAACATTTCCTTCATTATGTTTTTTGATAAAATTGATACAGAATACGCAAATTTTTATTTCTTTTCAAGTGAATGTATACTTATTGAAAAATGCTGAAAAAAAATCATCTGTAAACTAATATATATCAGCTATCATTTTTTAAAGTAAATGAATAAGCTCAATTATGCAAATAAGCTCAATTAAATACCTTGCAAGAGTCGTGAGCCTTGGTATCGATCCTGATTGGCTGTTGCAACGTGGCATTAGTAAATGTTAGCAACTGTTCCTTCCATTCTATTTTGAGTAGTTCCATTCTAGTCCAATCTCTTAAGAGAAACATTCTATATTCTTCCACAAGAAAAGATTTGGTCTATTTTGTACTTAACACAAAGACAGACTCGAACACACTCACTTAACTTAAAGACATATGGAACACCAAGCATAATTAGCAAGCAAACTAATGATGCAACGAAGTTGCCAATTTCACAAAACAAAAATAATCACGGTTCAATAAAATACACAAACAAATAATAATATTCGATGAAATAAAAGACGTAGACAAGAAAGAATTTTATTTTGTGATTATATTACGTGATATGGTGTTGTATTTAATTAACAAGGTTATTAATATTTTAATTTATGTGAAGAAATATTAGCCAGTAATATGCAGAATATTAACATGCTATCTTGTCTATAAAAACCAGCTAGCGCTGAGGTCATAGTTCAAATGTCTGTACATCAGTGATCTTCTTCATCTTGAGTTGCAAGAAGGATTAAAATATTTATTGCAACCAATTTTAAATTCTTATATTTTACGCAACATTAGTTTCATTAAGTATCAATTTCATACAAAAATATATTTTTAAAAATCGTTTGCTACATTTTCTTCATTATAATTTTATTGTATACATATATTCCTTCATTATATACATTTATTTCAACAATATAAAGATTTTTTGTTACGTATATCTCTCTCTGGTCTTCATTCAACCTTCTCTGCATATCTCTCTCTGCTTTTCATTCTGTTATCTCTCTCTGCTCGTCATTAAATGCCCTGCAAAGGAAAGAATATGTCAAATTAGTTTCAACACGTGTTTGGAATTATTATTTCAACAGAAACTTCAGAAGTCGTTTTTAAATTTTTCACTCTTCGAAAATAGTTAGTTTTTTAATTCAGTTGTTTATATTTCATTGAATTTGCTCAATTAGTTATCTTTAAAAACCAATGTGCTATTACACATTGTATTTAAATTTTTGTAAGTGCATATAAGAGCAGCAAACACTAAGAGTAACAAAAGCAAAAAAAAATCAATTTAAATGAAAAAAGAACAATAAAAAAAATTAAACCATAAAATTAGAACGATGTTTTCGGTAAAAAATTGACATTAAATTCTGGCGAAAGTCAGAGATTGAAAATTAAATTAAATAAAATTAAAATAAATAAAATAAAATAAAATATAATAAAATGAAACGAAAGGAAATAAAATAAAATAAAATAAAATAAAATAAAATAAAATAAAATAAAATAAAATAAAACATAATAAATAAATAAAACATAAATAAATAGAACATTTATAATAGCTCTTAGGCAATCATTGAACACTCTTAGACTCTTATTAAACACTCTTAGACACTAATAAAATTACTTTATTCTTAACGAAAATATATTCAAATCATAATTGTTTAATAATGAAAATTGTTTTCCATGCTCTGTTCTTTAAAAAAAGATCAATTACAGGCATCACACATTATAAAATTAACAAGAATAAAAAAGAAAAAAAAGGAACACTGAAATTAGGAAAAATCTAAAATAAAGGAATAATACAAAAGTAGGATTGCTAAAATGAGCTCCTGCTCGAAATAAGTACGAATTAAAATATATTTGCCAGCAACAGTAACCAAATCTAAAATATTCAACTGGCAACCAAATTGCGTTAATGCGAGAATCGCATCACTTTGTCAGCAAAAATTGATAAATCGCAGAATAATAAAAAATAAGTACAATGATTATCATTTAAAAAATTTTTAGAAAACATTCAAAAAACAAAACAAACATGTGGAAAAACACTAAGAGGTCACACGAAAAAAACACAAAATAAGCATTTCTGTCGTATTATCTATACTGAATAACTCAATTTTCTTATGGTAACTGGATTGGGAATGAGCAAATGGCCCATGGCATCTCATAGTAGCCGCATAATAACATTTTTCGTAATTAACTTTAAAAGGGATGGCTATATATGAAATATCGACATACATGGATATCCTACTAGCTCTATGGATAAACACATAGGACTTGATAACGATTATTACACGGGTAATATCTCAAATGCAGGTTAAGGATGATCTATTCGAGATCCTGAACTTACAAAACGTGCAAAAAATGTGAATACCTATTAACTCACTTGCAGCTTGTTCCAAGGGATATATATATATATATAAATTTTGAGTGCTTCTCACACTATTGTATTGATACATTTTGCTTTGGCTATATTGATACAATATTAGAAAGCACTACTTTTTGCGGATGTAATCGTGTGAGCTGATGAAAAGATTATATCTTTTATTTTCCGGATTTTTAATAATTTTTTCTCTCCTTTTTTTCGGATTATTTTTCCGGTTTCTTGTTATTTTTATTATTATGTTTCTCCCCCCCCCCCTTTCTTTTTCATTGATCTGTAATCTTTTCCATGTTTTCTCTACAATTTGAACTTATTTCATAAGTTCTATTTACTTGCAGATTATGCGCAATAAATAAAACATATTTATANTTGATTTATATTTCTTTCATTATCTTTATTATTTAGCCTTGTAATATTACAAGATAATGAAAGAAATGTAATCAAAATAAATAATTTAATCAAAAATAAAGCCTTGTATTATAATCAAAGTAAAGTCTTGGAAGTAATACAAAGCTTTACTAAGTAATTCTTGTAAAAAAAAAAATTTCTTTCATTATCTTGTGTTACCTATATTACTAAACACATCTGTATTAAATAGTGACTTTGTTTTCAGGTCTAGTGTTAATCTCAAATGTCTAGTCTTTAACATATTTGTTAAATTAATAAGCTTAGTAGATAATGTGGTTGATTTTCTACAGATATCGGTTTGCTGCCTTACCCAATAAATTTTCTCATTCTGAAGACAAACGAATTCAGCCTCGGACATCTCTTAAACTTTTCCAAGGATCTCAGTTGTTAAGTGGAGAGAAACTTCACCTACAAAGAATGCTCAATGCCTGGTTTGGAAATTCGAAGCAAATGTGGCGTCTCCTTTACAGAGCATCCACCCACGGTTACACGGCTGAAGCATTTCATTATCACTGTGATGGGCATAGTCCCACATTTGTCATAGCTCTGGTGAGAAATTTGTTATCTTAGTTATTTACAATGGTAGTTGTATTCTTACTCTTTTTTTTATATATATATAAGTATATATATAGGGGAGAGTCGGGTAATCCTGCCTACTTAAGGAGTCTTGATTATATTTCTGTATAATATTGTGTAATAATCAATACTTTTGTATGTTTCTATTGTCTTATCATCTAATTAAATAATGCAAAAAGAATAGACCAAAAAAATTATAGTTTAACTTAAAAATATTTTTTTAAGTTAAACTATTCTTTTATTAGTTTAAAAAAACACGTTTTTCAGCTCTTTTCAAAATGAGTCGGGTAGCCCCGCCCAGTTACAGAAATTACGTTTTTTTACTGTTTTTTCAGGTGTAAATGAAAATGACCAATGTATTGACAATAGATAAACCTCGTTTATCAGTTTTATCACAAAATTCAAACGATTTTTATTAATTTCATGACTACTGTATTTAACATATATTCGAAACTATTGTTTACCATGTTATCAGCTGCATAAATACTTAAAACTTTGAAAATAATATTTTTTTAAATATAACAATTAATGTCCGATGGCCCATTGACTTGAAAAAATACTCTATACATATGAAATTGACCGTGGGAACTCCACCCGACACTCCATCATATATTAACTATTTAATTAATTATAGATTTATTTTATAAGTTTCCATAATGAGTATACAAATAGTTTAAAATAAAATTACTTTCACCCTCTGTTGCAAAGTTTCATCGAACGAAATAAGCAAAAACCATTTCATTCCTAAATGACTCCAAATCTTAAACAAAAACTTCGCTTCAAAAAATAAGAAGCCTGAATTTTCTCTTAGAAATATTCCAGTTTAATTTAAAAGTTTTCGGTAAACGCACTTTCCGAAAGAGTAAATTGCAAATTAACGATTGCTTTAGTACCCTTTCAAGCTTATTTCGAGAAACATTTTCCCTATCGATATCCTTAAACGGCTTGAATCAGCCCTGGACATTAAAAGACTTCAGAGAAAAGGATTGAAAACAATTCAGTTCCTTTTTCCCGATAAGAGAAATAGGGAACTTCTTCTCTTTTCCCTCTTAACAAATTCTGTTCCTTCCACAGCGATCAAGTCGTTCCGAAGTTTCCGGCCTGCGGAAAAAGAGGTTTTTCTCGAGGAAACTGCCATTTTGTTATGGTAAACAGCCACCTCCCCGGGCCCAAACCCCCATCGTCACAGGCGATAAGGAACCTGCACACTCTCCATTATTCCACCTCCGGACCCGGTGTTCAATCATCCTGTCCGGCAATGGTGATAAGGTGGCGATAAGAGTCCGGACGGTGAAATTGCAGGAAGGAAGCGGTGAAAGCGGTTGTTGCTACCGGCAACTGGAGTTAGGCCCAGACTCATTTACAGTTTTCCAAGTTCTCTTTACGAACTACGGTGGAGAAAAGGGAATGGGGTTTAATTTAAGATCTGATATTTGAGGTGCGAACTTTATGTACTTTCATCAGAGTCAGATGCTTATCTGTGTTTTGAGTTTTATACTTTAAAATTCTTTCTGCTTTTCTGAAATACAATCATTACGTTTGAGTATTTTGAAAACTTCGGAATTACACAGCAAACTATTTTAGCTTCTTACTCTTTTTTTNTGGGGGGGGGAGTGATTGAGCTATTGTTAAAAGTTAGCTTTTGCATTGAGTTCCATTTATAAAAGGTTTTTGCATCTGTGTTGAATTTAAGTCCTAATGCTTTAGCTTTATATGTAATTTTAACAGCTACTATCAAATCAAATATATTTTATGATTAAGCAAAAAATATTTTTTCATAATGCATTGGTAATGTTTTTAACAAGTGAGTATGTAATATTTAGCTTCTCATGTTGGAAAGTAACTGTAAAATTTGAATGTGCACCTTTTTTATTTGTCGTGATTTAAGTAATTTAAGTTAATATGTTTAACGTGTAATTAATACATAATATATTTTAACATTAAACTTAACAATGAAAAATTGACTTCAAAATTTCTAATTGAATTCAAAAGTATATTAATATATTAGCAATGTTGAATAATTAAAAAATAAACAAATTTATCTTGAATATTTAAGAATGCGTTGAACTTGGCTTAACAGAGCAGAAGTGGACAGAAATTAACATTATAAAATTGTTCAATACAATTTACAGAAACTTAAAAATGAAAATATAAATATCTTTATTATTCAACCAAAACCATACATGCATATTTTAACGGCGAACTTTTATGATGCAGGGCAGCATTGCTGGCAACCACAAAAATTTGCCAACTTCTAATCGATTGTAAACAATTACAGACGATATCCAAAACGCGGCAGCATTTGAGTTTTCAGAAGTGAAAATATTTAGCTTCTGTTGTGAGAGCACGTGATCTACCGGCAACTGAAGTTAGGCCCAGACTCATTTACCGTTTTCGGAGTTCTTTTTACGATCTGATATTGGAGGTGCAAACTTTATGTACTTTCATCAGAGTCAGATGCTTAAGAGTGTTTTGAGCAGAAAACCGCAATCTACCTACATAAATCGGGAAGAAGCAAAATATTGCAGTAAATTGAAGATTTAAGGGGGCATAACACAGTAAAATTGAATTTTTTTTTTGGGAGTTTAGACTTTTAAAGTTATGGTATCAAAATATTGAATTAATTTTCATAAAAATGTATACAAGTTGCAGCATAATATATCGAACGCAATTTACAACGGAGGACACGCTGTGTACTTGTCATGTGAACTTGCGTGCTCTTGGATTTACTCACTCCTATCAAAACATTTTAATAAAATATTAATCTTTTAAATATTTTATTGAAATAATTTTTTTAAATTATAAAAGAAAAGGAATTAATGGTATTTTCTATATAAATAGTTGAAATCGCAACTTATTCAGCTGTAATAATTTTTAATGAAGTTCGCAAAGAGTTATAGACAGTTCTGGAATAATAAGAAATGAATGTAGGCCCACAGCCAAAGAATATACTCAAAATTAAGATTACAGCAGAGTTATGGCTGATACTTTAGAAACATACAAGGCGTCACATAATGGTAAATCGACAAGAACTACTAGCTCAAAAATGATGAAGAAGAAGCATCTTGTGGACCTGGCATTGATGTATTATTGCTAGATGCAAAATTGTATATAGTTATATGGATTATTGATCACACGTCTCGCAATTAAACGCAATTTACTAGAAACTATGTTTTTCTTGTTTACTATCTCTGTAACTCGCACAATTTTCAACCGATTTACTTCTAATTGTGACACGCTGTTCACAATAAATATCGTTTTCATTGCACTCAGGGATTTTTTTAATAGGGTTGACTAGTTTCGAGTAATCCACGAAAAGAAAACTTATTTTATATCATTTTTTGAATTTTTTTCATTCAAAACTCCGCAATTTTGTGAGGAAAAAAAATTTTTTTTTTAAATCCTACTTGTATCGAAAACTACATTAATGTATTTTAAGAAAATTAAGACCAAATCGAATTTAGATGATTTTTTTTCCATCTAACTACATTTTTGTGTCCGGGGCCCTGCATGATATTAAGACTGCCTTGAGTCACACTTTAACTTCGTAGCTCGTAACATTATGTTCCCCTTAACATTTTATATCACTGTACTCTTACTGTACTTGTAACATTTCAAAAATTTAATATCACATTTTTTATTATTCTATTAAGAGAGTGATACGATTTAGGAAACTGGTGGTTTCAATAGTACCACTTGCTGACCTTTCAAATACAATTAATTTTCAGTACTTACTGTGCACATATTATTACCAAAAAAACAAGGATAATAATAATATAATAATAATAAAATAATAATAATAAGAGAGTTGTAGCTGAATGAGTGTATTTTATTGTTAAAATTCTTCAAATGTAATTTTCAGTAATCTGTGATTTATAAAAATTTAACTGTGAAAAGTGGTACGATTTAAGCAACTCACCTCTATTTAAATTTATTTTATTCTTTGTTTCGTGGTATCTGAAGTGTCAAAAATTAAATTTTGGATGGAAAGTGTAAAATCTGGAAATAAATACATTATCTTTCTGAATGCCATTGAAAAAAAAATTAAATAAAAGTATTAAATAAATTTCAGAGATAAGAGTTAAAATAATATAATTGTTAAAAAACAAACACTCTTATTTTTTTTTTAAAATAAAAGTAAATATTAATGTGACATAATAAACATTTCATTAAAGTGTGGAAAAAATGATGTAATTAAGTTCACTTTTTTAATTTAATTACGTGATGAATTTGTTTCTGTAATAGCGATGCAGAAAAACAAAACCAAAACCCTGATAAAGGCAGATAATTTTTCTCCCCACAAACAAATTCAAAACATTTCACCAGCTGCTGTAGAAGTAGGCGTGGTTGTTACAACAAACCCTTCACTCCCATTGGTCGATATACCTTCCATCGTTTTGAGCTGAAGTAATCCTTCCAATTGTGGCGGCAAACCGATTGGATAAGGCAGAAATATTTATCGTGGTCCTTCGCTGAGGTCAGTTGATTTGACTTCATCGCCTGACCCCAGGAAGTCCTGAACTAGTCCATCACTTGATATTGATAAGGATCGTCCTTCCGATGTTACTTCCTGATTATTTCCAAGTCCTTTAAAGTTACGTTTGACCACGTGTTTTTTCTAAGATAGCCTTTTGAAAAAATTATCAAGAATTACAAAACATTTCATTTTTAGAACTTTGATGATAAAATATCATTTAATTCACTTTGAGATACTTACTGTTAAAATGAAAAGTATAGTTTCTTACTTTTTATAACAAGTTCTATTTAAACTCTGAGAAAGAACAATTTTTTGGAACAAGAAGTAAATATTTTTAAAATAATGCAGCAACAAAGCAATGACAATAACATCAGACAGTTTAGTTATGAATTATTTTGTATTATGTTAAAAGCATCTGAACCAAGCACCTAATAGTCAAGAAGTATTTTCAAGAACTGAGTATCATAATTGCTGACGCATTCCACGAATAAAATGCTTTACAGTGGTAAGAACTTTCATTGATACATTATTTCTTAGATATTATAACCCTTTGTAATTAAAATTAATTTTGCAAACCAATTTGAAGATCAAATTTTATCTGTTATTATTAAAATGTGATTAAAAAGTGATTACTGATGCAGTGCTAGTTAAATATCTTTATTAAAAATACTTTTTATGTATTTATTATTGTTTATTTGTTCAATTATTGATTTTTCTTTTATGTTATTCTTTCATTTTATTAACAGATAGCTCAGAATGAAGGTTTTTGCTTCGATTATTGTATTTATCAAGAGCTTTGCAATTTTGATATCATAGAAAATGTTTTTATTTTTTCTAAAAAATTCACTTGAGTACTATTAATGTATATTCGAATATTGAAAGACAAGTAATATTATAGATCATTTAATATTATAGTTATCAAAAACTCATGAATTTGATTTAGTAAAAAAGAATCAATTTAAAATAATAGCTATAGCATGAGATGAATACTCATTAATAAAAACCTCTTTCATAAAGAAAATTCTGGAAATATAAAAGTTTAGAGAAACACTTCTGAGTGAAATTGGTGCATCAGATTACTTTAAAGAATAATTAAAGACCCTATACTTTTTTTTTTATTTCGTGTGATTTTGTTATCAATTTTATCTAACAACTACTGTTTAAAATAAATATTTGTTAAAAAAGAAGAAAGAGAATGATTTTTCAAAAAAAAAATTTTGATTAACATATTTCGTGTAAAAAAATTTAGCTAAATATATAAAACTTATTAATATATATGACTTAGTAAAAAATTGCGATTGATTCGAAAAACTGATTAATAAGAGAAATAAATAAAATTAAATCAAGATTGCATTTGTAGATTGTATATTAATTCTTCTTTATGCAGGGAGTTTACATTCAAGGTTCTTGTTTCTGTTATTTATTTAGAGCTGTAATAAATTTTGATTCTGTCATAAATTTTGATATCATAGCAAATGTTTTTTTCTTTCTGAAAAAGAAAAAAAGATTCAAGTACAATTTATACAGATTCGAATACTGAAAGACAAGCAACATAATAGAACACTTGCAATTATTCTTTAAAAAAGAATAATTGTCAATAAAATGATTGAAAAATGAGCACAAATTTTAATATAAATTAATTTTTTTAAATGCATGATTCAATCAAGCAGTCAACTGATGTAAAAGTGTAATAAAACGACAAATATTGAGAAAACAAATTCATGATTCTAGATAAAAAAAAATAAGAAAAATACTGATATTAATACTGATTTTAGATAACGATATTGATATACTTCGTGTGTTCGTACCACGTCACGTTTATTTTATTGTGCTTTTGTGTTATAAAATAAAAAATAAATGACAATAAAGAACGTTCAATATGGTCTCGTTTTGATTAAACAGAGCTCTAAGCTAGAAAACATCACTGGCGTTATATATTAAATCATAGGTGAAAACCCATCAAACCGTATAATGCTAATCTTAAGAGAAAAATTCGTTTTTCACACGTCCCTCTAAACAAATGAGTAAAGAATTAAAATTTAANATAGAAGTCATTTACCCTTGTTCCTTAAAATAAGTACATCTCACTTGGAACCTTAATATAAGGAACTTTTAAAAATGAAATCGCAATTTCATTCATCTCATTAAATATTTACAATGAAAATTGCATATAGTATTTTTTTTAATTTTAGATGTTTTTATTTAGCCCACCAAAATTTTTTTTCTTCGATTTTTGGCCCTCGACCAGAAAAGTTTGCCCATCCCTGCTCTAAACAAATAAGTAAAGAATTAAAATGTCATAATTTTAAGGATTTCATAAGAGAGAATCACAGACCAATGAAATCAATCTTAGATACTTTTTTTCAAGTTTTATTATTCTTTTTTACCATATTTATTTAGCAATAAGACAATAGAATTTTATTAAAAAAAAACATTAAGATATCTATTAAAACTAGAGATAGGAAAAAAAGTATTGTTTTTTATTGAATATATTTGGAAACTATTATGACGTCTACTAAAACTCTTTAGAGTGAAATTTTATTGAATAAAATTCGGTGGATGAAACAACCACCGTGTATACGCAGCTAGGTGCACATTAAATCTGTCGTAGCTGAAAGTCCTCTCGTTGGTTGATGTGGGGAAGTTTGGAAAGAGGGGAACCAGTTCAGGCGTTGTCCATTACGTCTGACCATGGTAAATTCTATGTCATATGGCTATTTAAAAACAGAGCCCCAAAAATGGGGCGAGTTGTTTGATCATGGTTAGGGGATCTGAATGTATCATGGACATCCATTTATTAAAGTTCATAATAAGAAAAAAGAGTATATAATTGTCATTGAATCAATAAAAACAGTTGCTTTGCATTAATTAGAACTCTAAAATTGTTTTAAGTAACAATATGTTATAGAGATTTTTGAATAATTTGTTAAATTTTTCTAATATTAGATAGTTCTGCTTACACCGAAGCGCTGAGAAAAAACGCTTGGAATCCAGCTACGGCTTCGTCACCTACATATGAAGCGGCAGCTTCTGTGACCGCTGGTAAGTTGTAATATGTATATTTTGTAGTTAATTTAATTAATTTGTAATTAATTAATACCCGTTACTTTTTTTAAAAAAAAAATAACTTTTCGGTTTGTTAACAGCATATACGGCCTCTTATTTAATTACAAATTTGATCTTTATACTTTTAATTGGAAATTTATTTTTAAATTAAATATCGCCAATGCTATATAGTCTTTATATATTCTTTTTTCGCCAAGATATTTAAGTTCGACCGTAGTAACATAAATTCTACAGTATTAAGAAATTTCATTCTTTGAAAATAAGTTCTTAATGATATATTCATATCAAGAAATAATACATAAACAATAATTAAGAAATAATGAAAAACAATTCCTGATATTTTCTCGCTTTGTCGCTAAAAATTATAAAAAACTTAAATATGTTGATGCACTTCAAACAGTAATCAAATCCTTTCAAGCCTACAACTAACTTCCAGTGCTTTGATTTAACAAGTAATCCAAATTTAAGATAAGGGGCTTAGCAAGACTCAATTTAATGTTACTGAATCACGAAATTTTAAACCGGTTAGTAAATGTCTTTAACATACGAAAAAATCGAAGAAAAAAACATAGGGATATTTCGTATTCATTAAAAAAACTTACACAAAATTTAGAAAAAAAAATTTCATGGATTTTTTTTGATTAAAAAATTTAAACAATTCATGAAGAATGATATATTCATATTTTAAAGGTTATTTTGCTTTGCTTATTGAGAAAAACTAGAAATGTGTACATGTACATATAATTTTTCATTTAAAATTCAACCAATGAAACTTTTAAATTTAATAAATTCTCCCTCGATAAGTTTGCTTCAAGAATTAAATAAACGTCAAATACAAAGGAAACTTTTTCTGATGCTATGTTTGCGGTCTTTTTTTTTTCTTTTAAATTGCTGCTTAATAATTTTAAACTGGAAATTAAAATTCTAATTTCTTTAAAAATTAATTCATTTTCAAACGTGCTCATCGTACTCATGATAGTTAGTTAATTTTAAACTTTGAATGTTTAATTCAGTAAGATTTATCAACTCATTATCTGACTAGCTTGTACAAAATAAAGAAATATTCCCCACAGAAAATTATAAAGTACAGTTGCGTGTACTTTATTTTCGATATAAAAAAGATATAAAAAGAAAAAAGAAAAGAAAAAAAAACTTTAAAGTGATAAAGAGAGGACGAAAAAAGAAAAAAAAAAAAACATTATTTTTTAAGCAGACGATTTTATGAAATTTGAGAATGGTGGATTTCAGAACCTTTTTTTTTAGTTTTAATATTTTGTTGATGATTTGCGGAAAAAAAAGTACAAACTAATATACCTTTCAAATGGTAAGTGATTCCAAACTATAATAACGGATTTTCATGTTATTACTAGGTAATTATATACTGCCACTTTGACTTAGCTTTCAAATTTTGCGCAACTTACAACGCAGCTGTTTTATTATTCAACAAATGATTTATACCGTATTTCATACCGCAACAAAAGTTTGAAATTGAAAATAAGACAATGATTCCGAAATCTGTCATTTATCGAATTGTTTTCCACAAAATTTAATTTTTTCTCACTTCTTCTTATCGTATTGCGATTCTAACGTTAACGCATTATTTCACTTAAAGGAATTTTAAATAATTGCTTAGTGACTCTGCCATCTACTGTCGTCGCTTACCAGCCTTTACAAATTTTGCAATCATTTTTTGCGTTTTGACGATAAATATGATTGTACTCAAGTCTCTTTCTAGCATTACCAAATGCACAAGCATGTCTCACAAATTTTTATTAATTAATTTTATTGTTTACATTGACTACCTGCAGTACAACTTTTAATAAAAGCAAAAAATTACTGCATAATAATTTTAAAACGATTAATAAGTTCCGATGCCGATTTAAAGATATTTACGATAAAATGTTGTGTTTTAAGGTAATATCATAGGATTGCTTTCTTATACAGAAATATCATTTTAGTTTTAAGCTTTTTAATAATCAAAATCCAACAAGTGATAACAAATAGTACTAGGAAGCTATACATTAATGTTGCAAGTGAATACTTTTAAAAAGGAATAAAGAAATATTTAATAGGTTTACAATAACTTGATATCTTTTATTGATTTCATGCTAATGACAACCAAAGAAATATGGATCTGCATGTGAGAAAGTTAGATTATATTCTGTGATGTTCTGACCAATAAGAATGCGCTGATAATAATAGAAAACGATTCCTTGTCTTTTCATGTTATTTAGAGAGAGTGCACTTTTTGAGTATCGACAATCGGAATGTTATGCAAAGTGTGGAAGCTATAATTCAGATTTATTGAACTTGAACTTACTTCGATTTAAATGATCACACCGCATGTATTTTGTGATTGTGATTATTTTATTCGGCGACTTGTTTTACTTCTTTGCTATATATATTTTATTCATCGAATCGAACAATCTACGTAATATAAATGTTAGGATTTTTACTTTCATATTCTAACTTTCATATCCCTTTTAATCCCAACAAAAGTTAGAATATTTTTTATTACAATTTATAACAAACGAAGAGTTATTTATACATTTTTTTAAATTTCAATAATTAAATTTGAGCGTATGTCACCCCGGTTGCTGAAACCCTCCAGCACTGAAATGGGTGCTGCAAATTTTCATCTGCAGATTATTTCATCTTAGTTTTCTTTTTAAAAAGCAAATAAACAAATGGGAGGAAATTGACGAACTCCTTTTTTAAAAAATCTTTAAACTTGTTTCCAATAAAAATTAAAAAAACCGTAAGTTTAATTGTATAGATATTTATTCGAATTCGAAGTTATTCGAAAAGTAAATTCAACTAAAAAAATGTTTTATTTTTTATGCCAGGATCTAAATCATCATTATAAATTAGCAAATTTTACCACAGTTACCAAATTTTAAGGTATAAATTTTTTTTTAAATTTTAACTATATTTTATTGCTAATTTTACCAAAATCATTACCAAAGCGCTTCGGTAAAAATTACCGAACTTTTTGGTGATCCCATAAAACCAGAAAAACCTTTAATTTTACCATATTCTTATAGTTTTTGCCATATTTTTTTCTCAGTGCGTGAGTTAATTTTCACAATAATAAAGTTAACGTACATTTTTATAATGTCCGACTGCGTGGAGGACGCAGATAAATTCGGATTTATGAAGACGGTGCTGCAGATTCATTTTGTAAATTTTGCTAATGGGTGTGTTGTTTTATATTAAAAGTAAAACAACATATGATATTATCTCAGCAGATTCTGTGATTAGTTTTGAATAGTTTCTTTAATGGAGCTACACGACTCTTTGATGCGATAAGATTAACAGTGATTTTGTCACTGTACTTCACTCTAAGGTACACAGCTGTTCCGTATGCTCTATGGCTGGCATCCGAAAGTACATGAATTTGAAGTACCGTGGCATCATCTAGATTGGAGTCGAGAATTCTAGGGACTTGTCTAGGAACTTGTAATTTTGAAATGTCAGATAACTCAGACCTCCACTGAATAAATTGTTAGCGAATGTCTGGTGGAAGTTCCGTCCCACGGACACTTTCTAAGCCACAAGTCTTGGAGTATACATTTGAGTCTTATTGTAAATGGACTACGAAGACCCAATATGTCGTGCAGTTTTCCAACAGTTCGTGAAACAACTCTTTTGGTAACACCTTTTTGCCCATTGAATTCGAGTTAGTCTTTTAGATCTACAGAGATACTATCTTTTCCTAGATGAACATCCCATTGAGGTCCAAGAATTTTGTGTAATTTGACTGCACGATTGGCCTCTGAATGAATGGGATGTGTTTTGAACCCGCTATCCTTCCCTAACTGTAACAAGTTCTTATTGTTTGAGATCCATTTGCACAAATTCATACTTGCGTCAGCCATAATTTGTTTGACTTCGTTCGCCATCTGAAAGGCAGATGGCACGTTGTCGAGAGCTCCTACTAAGTCATAAAGAATTTGTATGTCATACTGCTCAACTATGGCCGGGTTCGAACTTTGAAAAATAAATCACACTGCATTTCAATCCGTCTCATTCAACGATATTTGAAGGAAAGTTTTTTCGATATCTGCCAACATGAATACAGCATTCAAACGAAAAAATGTAAGCATGTTAAATATCAAGGGATTTAGGCAAGTCCTGCTCATAAACTATCGTTTAAGGAAAGTTCACCTTCTTGTGAGCTGGCATCAAAAACTATTCGTTTACTAGATAGAACCGATTGATTCTCTGTAAACCATCGAAAATGATAGATTAAATAACGGTTTATCTACCAGTACTTTGTCTTTTGGGACTTCTATGATACCTCGATTTTCGTAGTCTTTCAGAATGACACGATAATCAACATACAGTTCTGAGTGCCTCTCAAATTTTCTAATCAAATGATCTAGCCGTCCTCTGGCTATTGTTAAGTTATCGTTTAATTCCCTAAAATCACGTTTCCTTAGTATCCTAACATGATACCTCCCTTCACTGTAATCCACAGAATTTTTAAAAGCAGCTAAAGCAGTACTTTCCATTTGCAACTATCCCAATTGATTCTAATTCCTAAAATTTATTTAACCCTTCATAAGCATAGTCCTGTATGAAATAACATTTGGAATCATGTGGGAGTGTAGAGGGGATCGAACCTGTAACCATCCATCCGAAAACTGTTTCAATTTAAATAATAGAATTACCCCTTAATCGAATTTGATTTCCTTTTAACAATTCGCAAAATACGTCACCTCCTAAGAGAATCGATATTTTTTACGGTAAATAAAAATTGGGATTAGCGTTTTCAATTAAATTCAAATTACAAATGTTTATTTTTTCCGAAGGAGCATTTCCGGCTATTTCTGGTAAAATTAAGAATTTAAGTTCCTCAGGAACATCCTCAGCATACTCGAATAAATCTTTTCAGTAATCGGAAATACTGTGTTTTTTAAAAATCCGATTAAATTTGACCTACAGCGCGATCTTTTTAAACCTTATAAATAAGCTGCCTCTTCAGTAATAAGAGATTTCATACTTCCAGAATCGCATAGTCTTGTCATATGCAAATATTTTCGGTTCGATTGCAATATTTTAACTTTCACAAGGAAATATGAACATTTTATTTACATTAAAATAATATAAAAATGGTGAATCTTGCAGTTTGCTGTTAATTCCATCTTGCATTTGTGATTTGTGACTTCTTGTTGCGAAACTGAATTATTTCTTTCTTCCCTGCTCACTGGCACCACACCCGCATTTTTGTTTGGATTTTGTCGATCGAAGAAAAAGTTCGCTTGGTGTAACATTGTACTACGAATATATGATTCTTGTTACAAGATTTACATTTTAAAAGAATTTTCTTACATTTAGACATTGTATGAAATCCGAGACATTTAAAACATAATTTATACCTAGTAACACATTTTAATCTATCATTTGCATTAGAATCGATAAACTTTTTACATCTGAAAATAGGGTGCGATTCCGTGCATCCTAATAAAAAAAAATTTTGAAGTGAAACTTCTAATGCGACTTCCAACAAGGTTGCGTTAAACGTTTAACGCTACCATGGCAAGGAGCGGCCTGTGATCCTTGCAGGAGATTTTAATGTGAATTTCTCGTTACAACATTATTAACCTTCCTTAAAGACAAATTTGGATTGGAAATGATAAATGGTAGGAATGATCCAACAGGGGGAACTACCATTGCTGCAGTTTTTGCAAGAAATATTGAAAAAATAGAACTCAAACATTTCGTATCTTACTTTAGTTATCATAATTCCCATTGTAAATGTTATAGATTTGGATATTTCTCCACTCGAAAATGATAATTAAAAGATTCGATCAGTTGTGAATTGTAAGCAATGTTAATAAAGTTTGTCTTAATGAAACAATATGATTTCACTAAAAATCAATTTCTACCCCTCCCTATTTTCATTTCCACATTACGACGTTTCACTTCTTCCGCGCGGAGGGACTCCACGCACTACAGTGAAACCTGTTTTTGTGCGGTGCTTTTTTATGCGATTTTGTTTTTGTGCGATTAGTTTTGTGCGATTTTATTTCTGTGCGATTTTTTTGTGCGATTTATTTTTATGCGGTATATGAATCTTAGCGGCGTTAGCACCAGTTTAATGTTTCCTATCAATGTGCATATACATGTTGTGGACGAATTCTAATTGCGTGGTCTCCTTGACAACGACGTATCTGGACTTCGAGATGCTCTGTTTATTTCTTTTCATTAGTTCATTTATTATCAACTCCATTTTCTCTTCTGTTTAAAATTTATTCCACGTTATACAAGTTGAAGTAAGTCAGTAAAAAATCGTCTGCTGTGTTAAAATACTTTGTATTTTAAAATTAAACCATCATTTTTATTTTGTAAATTCTCGTCTGCGCGTATCTCAAATACTATACGCTTGGTATTCAGAGTTTTATGCACGATTTATGTGATTAAGGATTCATTTTATAGTGAGATTAACGGTAAATAAATTAATTACTTTTGTTTCTATTTATATGCAGTTTTTGTGATTTTTATTAAATTTTTTATTCATAAGTACTCCCTTAAATGGACAAGAAGAACCGGAATCTGTTACAGCAGATAAAATATATGCAGAGATCGATATTTCGAAAAATTGGAAACGCATTTTCTTAAAATAGATACCAATGCGGAAAGACGCTTAAAATTCAAAAAAGAGCTGAGATCATGCATGTCTCACTATCGTGACGTTTATAAGCAATTGACCAATCGACCGTCGTCACAAAAACTGATCACTGACATTATGGTCCCAAAAATCAAGTCAATAAGCGATGAAAGCGATTTTCAACCAATTCATCACAAGAAGATGTGCGTTTTGGATTACGACGAATAGCAGCCAACTATTTAATGTAAAATTTGAAAACTTCTCCATGTATATGTACAATGAAGAATTAAATATTTTTACAATTTCTTTAGATCTAAATTAATTTAATTGAAAGCATTCTCTCATCTATTTCATGAATCATTGATGTATTTTCTGAGTCCGACTTTTTTTATGCGGTCCCTATCCATCGCATAAAAAAAATTTTAGTTGTATATCGTACAAAGTTGTTATTATATGTAAGAATTTATAAAATTTTCGAATATTTTTTTTTGTACGATTTCTTTTATGCGGTCCCTATCCACCGCACAAAAAAAGGTTTTACTGTATTGTTTTTTATTGATGGTGGCAGTTTTGAGATGATCATCTTAGGTATGTGTGAGGTAGATCTTTGTTTTTCGTTTTTCACCATTAATGTTTTGAGCTTGGGGTAGTTTCCCGTTTAAATTCTCATGAATTCCTGTTTACATTTTCTAGTGCTTGCAACTTTTAGCTAATAATTCCGTAAATTTTTTCCAACTCGGTAATTCGGAATCCAATTCCATTTCGTATAATTTACGTGAATCAATATCAATTCATTGAATAATTATATAAATTAATATTGCTTCGCAAAGAGGGTTCGTTTTTAATTCTAGTTGTTTTAATGATCGATCATCATTGTTTTTTCTTTAAAAAACGATTAAAAATATTTTTTCGTTTAAGAAAATACATAAGTTTGAAATTTCTTCGAAGCTTTTTTTATATTTTTTGCTGAACGTAACGAAATGAAAGTATACCTGAATTTATAAGTAATCAACTGTATTTCAAAAAAAAAAAAAAAAAAAAAAAAAAAAAAAAAAAAAAAAAAAAAAAAAAAAAAAAAAAAAAAA
>NC_092206.1:40689701-40764221 GCF_043381705.1 Parasteatoda tepidariorum
TATATACAGTAAAACCTGTCTATAACGATACTGTAGGGACCTAAATAAAATATTGTTATAGTCAGGTTATCGTTATAGATAGGTTTGAAATTTAAAAGTATACGTTTAAAACTAATGATAAATTAAACTTCTTTTATAGGCTCCAAATGAAAATTTTACTTAGAATTATGAAACAGCACACAAGAAAAATTTATTTACAATTTTATGAATCAAAACAGAAATTATTTAGAAAAATAATCGGTTAGTTTTGTTTGCTTATTTTTGGAAGCAATTGCCATTTCCATGCACATAGATTTCAGTCCATCTAATGAATTCAAATGAACATCAGTTACATTTGGTAATGTTGCAACAAAATCTTGCAAAGTGTTAATTAGCAATATGGCATTCTCGGGTGAAATTTGAGTCCTGTTTTGAGAACAGTCAGCTGCTTCTTCTTCATCACTTTGATCACCCGGGATAACTTCTGCTAAAATCTTTTCATCACTTGCACCACCGAAAACCAACACATCATTATCTAAATTTAAAAATTCATCTGCGTTAAATAGAAATGATGTATTAGATGATCTTTGGAAATCACTGACAATCGAATTTAAGCCTGCCAGACATTTTTCTTCTTCATCAGTGATTTCAGTAAGATCAGTTTCTGCGTTTCCGTTGCTTTTATCCTCAACGAAAGAAGCTTTCTTCCTGTCAATTTTTTAAGCAAAAACTGATAAAAAGTTATTCTCTATTAATCAAGGCAAGTTCTACCTACCCCGTTCTCCAGGACTGCCACATTAGGAGGGTAATAAATATCAATTTGTTTACTGTACAAAGTAATCCAACATGCTTTAGGACAATCACTTTAATAACGAAATATAGCAAACAAAAGAAGATAAACAATTAAACATATAATTATCGTACGGAGCTCAACATGCTTGTTCTCAGATCGAGATATTAACATCAACTGGTGGCGCTGTGGGCGCACCAAAACAACATGCGCAGGAGAGCTATTGCGAGAATTCGCAACACTTCCTACAATTTTGGATGGTGGATTGTGTCAATGAATTCCACCCTCCGGAAATTCAATCACATGCATTTTTTACATCAACTGCATAAGGATTTGGGAGTTTATTATCCAGATTATAAACAACGTTCTGAACTAATCTTGTTCGATAGTATTCTTTGAAACATTTTATTATTCCCAAATCTAATGGCTGTAGAATCGACGTGCTATTTGGGGGGAAATAAAAGGTTTAGCGTATTTGCCTATAACGAACGGCTTCAGTTTATCGGTTCCAGTACTGTTTGCACAAAGTAGAACAGTTAACCTCTGTTTTGATTTTTTACCGCCTTTACAATTTTCTAACTTAAATGCCATTGTTTTATCTGGCATGAGCTGATAAAATAAGCCAGTTTCATCAGCATTTCTGACGAAGCTCTCTCCCTCCTACAATACCTTTTCACCCATTTCTACTGCTCTAATTTCCCCTAAAAGTGGCATTTTTTCTCAGAAACAACGAAAGAATATTGCATACAAAGGAGATGGAAAAAAAAAACATTTTGTTATCTCACATTTAAGTTCGATGGGGAGTCGTTTTCCAACGGTAGAAAAATCGGAATGGAACTATCAACTATCAAAAGAGGAAAAATTATCGCTGTAGACATGTTTAACTGAAAAGTGGTCATCGCTATAAACAGGTTAAAAATACATTGAGTAAATAGGAATTTCACCGGGACCTCAAGGAAATATCGCTACAGACAGGTTTATCGTTATAGACAGTATCGTTATACACAGGTTTCACTGTATATGTCATACTGCTCACCTATGGCTGTGTTCGAACTTTGAAAAAGAAATCGCACTGCATTTTGATCCATCTCATTCAAAGATATTTGAAGGAAAGCTTTTTCGATATCTGCCAACATGAATACATGAATTCAAACGAAAAAATATAAGCATGTTAAAAATCAGGGGATTTAGGCAAGTCCTGCGTATAAGCAGTCGTTTAAGGAAAGTTCACCTTCTTCATGTGAGCTGGCATCAAAAACTATTCGTTTACTAGACAGAACCGACTGATTCTCTGTAAACCATCGAAAATGATAGATTAAATAACGGTTTATCTGCCAGTACTTTGTCTTTTGGGACTTCTATGATACCTCGATTTTCGTAGTTTTTCAGAATGACACGATAATCTACATACAGTTCTGAGTGTCTCTCAAATTTTCTAATCAAATGATCTAGCCGTCCTCTGGCAATTGTTAAGTTATCGTTTAATTCCCTAAAATCATGTTTCCATGGTAGCCTAACATGATACCTCCCTTCACTGTAATCTACAGAATTTTTAAAAGCAGCTAAAGCTGTACTTTCCTCATCTGAATTATCATTTGCAACTATCCCAATTGATTCTAATTCCCAAAATTTATTTAACCCTTCATAAGCATACATATGAAATAACATTTGGAATCATGTGAGTGTGTAGAGGGGATCGAACCTGTAACCATCCATCCGAAAACTGTTTCAATTAAAATAATAGAATTACCCCTTAATCGAATTTGATTTCCTTTTAACAATTCATAAAATACGTCACCTCCTAAAAGAATCGATATTTTTTGCGGTAAATAAAAATTAGGATTAGCGTACTTTACGTTTTCGGGTAAATTCAAATTACAAATGTTTATTTTTTCCGAAGGAGCATTTCCTGCTATTTCTGGCAAAATTAACAATTCAAGCTCCTTAGGAACATCCTCAGCATACTCGATTAAATCTTTTCAGTTATCGGAAATACTGTATTTTTTAATCCAATTAAATTTGACCTTCAGCGCGATCTTTTTAAATCATATAAATTAGCTGCCTCTTCAGCAATAAGAGATTTCATACTTCCAGAATTGCCCAGTCCTGTCAAATGCAAATATTTTCCGTTCGTTTGTAATATTTTAACTTTCACAAAGAAAGAAGAACATTTTATTTACATTAAAATAATACAAAAATGGTGCGTCTTGCGGTTTGCTATTAATTCCATCTTGCATTTGTGATTTGTGACTTCTTGTTGCGGAAACTGAATTAATTCTTTCTTTCCTGCTCACTGGCGCCACACCCGCATTTTTGTTTTGATTTTGTCGGTCGAAGAAAAAGTTCGCTCCGTGTAACATTGCACTTTGATTCTTGTTACAAGATTTACATTTTAAATGAATTTTCTGACATTTAGACATTGTATGAAATCCGAGACAATTAAAACATAATTTATGCCTAATAACACATCTTAATTTATCATCTGCATTAGAATCGATAAACTTTTTACATCTGAAAATAGGGGGCAATTCCGTGCGTCTTAATAAACAATTTTTTTTTTCGCTTTTCACCATTAGCGTTTTGAACTTTGGAGTACGTTCCCGTTTAAATTCTCCTGAATTCCTGTTTACATTTTCTAGTGCTTGACTTCTTTTAGCTAAGAATTCCGTAAATTTTTCCCAACTCGGAAATTCGGAACCAATTTCATTTCGTATAATTTACGTGAATTAATATAAATTCATTGAATAATTATATAAATTAATATTGCTTCGCAAAGAGGGTTCGTTTCTAATTCTAGTTGTTTTAATGATAGATCATCATTGTTTTTTCTTTTAAAAAAAGATAAAAAATATTATTTCGCTTAAGAAAATATATAATTTTGAAATTTTTTGTAAGCTCATTTTATATTTTTTGCTGAACGTAACGAAATGAAAGTATACCTGGATTTATGAGCAATCAACTGTTTTTGAAAAAAAAAAGAATTTAAATTTGGGAATATAAAACGTATGATACAATAATAAATGATAAAGGAAAAGTAATTTTAGTTGATTGCAATATATAACGATACATATTACAGTTTACATTGGAAATAATTTTCATCTCTCTTAGTCTTAAAATTTTTAGAAATTTCGATATAAATACTATGATTTATACCTGACAACATTTAATTTTTCTCTTATTTTTTCATCTTGTTTTGCTTTGCTACTTTTGACATCAAGTCATCAAGAATAAAGTGAATATCACAAGAACGTTACATTTCTCTTCAATAGTACATAAATAATTGTTATTTAAAAAAAAATGATTGCCTAAAATAATTCAAAATTGCAATAACTTTTAAACGAATTGGAATTTCGATAAAATTTAAAAGCTCTCAAAAAATAATACAAGATGGTCCTATCAGTGCGTCAAATTTCAAATCAGTAGTAGCATTTCAGCAGCAGTGGATCGACTAACACGGTTTTTCTTTTTTTAATACAAGTTAATAGTAAATAATTCTCCAACTAATATCGATTGTTAAATTTTTTTTTATCCATCGTAATCCCTGTCAAATTTTTCCACACACCTTAGTAATTTTAAGTCTCTAAATCTTAAGAAAAACAATACGTTACATTACAACATACTCTAAAGATCAGAAAAACAATACGTTACATTAAGGTGGACTTCCAAAACAGCGGCAGCGGTTTTTCTAACTTAGAGAAATTAGATAATATACAAGTAATCATCAATTGCATGACTCTGCTAAATTTTCTCTCTATATTTAAAAAGATTAATTAGTAATTTTTAAGATTTTTTCACAATAGAGATAATTCATAATTATTTATTAATTCATAATTATTCATTATGAGATTCATTATCCCATAATTATTCATAATTATTTATTATGAGATAATTTATGAAAAATTTCAAATTTATTACGCATTAATCTAGGAATTAATTTATTGTAATTTTAAGCAATTTTAAAATTACAATCAGTTTATTTTAAAGTTGATATTGCACAAGTTTTTTTATAGTATTCAAATATTGTTATTTTTATGTTGTTATAAATTTTTAATCATTAATCGAAAGGATTATGCCAAAAAAAGTAACATTATAACTACAATATCCTAAATAATTTCTGGGAAGTTTACACAGTTAAAATATTGACATTTTTTGTTGTTGCAGGTTTTGCTAGTCACTTATCGGCAAAAGCCTCAGAATCTCAGTCACAAGGTAATTGAATTTAATTTTGCTAATCATATTTATTATCATACCTCTACAGACATTATTAAAATTCAAGTTAATGTATTCAACATTATAATCTAATTAAAAAATTTTAGCGTTTAACTATTTTTCCTTGTGCAAGACTATTTAGTATATTCCAACTCAAATTTTTTCGTATTGTGTTTAAGAAATTTAAAAAAAGTTTTACTAATAAACATTTAGGGGAGAGCAGGGTAAAGCCAGGTATCTAGATATAATCAAAATTAGTTCTCTTTTACAACGGGAAAAACTCTAACTTTACTAGAAAAATATATTATCATATTGGCATGTTATTGTTGATTGATTCACGGCGTCTATGTGAGAGACTTTCCTTCGTGGAAGACTCTTTGATGGCACTAACCAGCAGTTGTGTTACATGGTGATGAAAACCACGAAAACCTCCCATGGTTAGCCTGCAAGCAAGGGGATCCGAAACCCATGATCCATCTACCTCTGATGATATTTTACGTCATCACTGTGGTAGGTGCGAGCCGGGTGCGGAATTCGTATCGACTAGCGATAGCTGGGATTCGACCCTAGTTCACCTCATTGGAAGGCGAACGCTCTATTCCCTGAGCCACCACGGTTCTTATATAGATATATTTTATAACCGTCGTTGAACAGCCGACCCAATTTTTTGGGTTTACGACTACTAATGCTCAACTCCATATCCTTGTAAAAAAGTTTGAACTCAATCCGGAAGACAAGGGAATTTCTGAATCAAGTATTGGGAGAAATTAACCTTCATGGAGGACTTTTTGATGGAACTAACCCACATTTGCGTTACATGGAGAGAAAAACCATTTTATTTCGAAAAACTCGAATAAAAATTAAATTTTTTGCAAAAAATTTTGGTCGGGCCCTCAGCCGCCGCTCCGCGCCCCGTACAATTGTCTCTCTCTTTCTTCTTAGGGCTGACATGTAAATTAAGTGCAAATTTTTTTTTTAAATGACAAATAAATTAAAAATGTCTGCAACTTTTTCACTGAAATTCTAGTATTTCTAAATTTCTCACATAGTTCATAATTATTCATAATTTATTAATAATTATAATAAATTCATAATTATTACTAATCCTATTTAGAAATTATTCTAAAAAAATGATTTACTTTAAATTCAAATAATGAACAGGATTCTAGATATATATGGCACAATTTTCAGAAATTTGCCAAAAAAAAGTTTAAGTAAAAAGTAATAATGTTAACAGATGACAAACATTTTAATCTGTAAAATAATGTTAAGCTCAAAAATTTTAACTTGTTTAAAAAAATTTAGAAAAATAGATTTTTATTGCATCAAAGAAAATATAACCTCCCATATTTTTCTAATTTCTTTCGTTTCCATACGACAAATTAATTTCTTTATTCATTTTGCAAAGCCATACACATTAATGCTTAAATAAACTTGATAAATATGATTTTGTTTTCAATTAGAACTGTATTTCTTTAAATCGATCTTATGAAAAAGTTATAAAATATGTGATTTATAAAAATGTTAAATGAACCTTCATGTAAGTTCATTTATTTTTTATTTCAGTAACTGATCCATATCAATTATTGAGTGCTGCAAGTAGTAGGTTAGCATCACAAGGTAAGAAAATTTAAGAAAACCAATTCTTATATAGTAATTCAAATATTTATTGCTTGTTTGCATATTATCTATAATTACGTACTTTACAAAATTGGGTACTTTTCGTTTAACAGAGCGCAAGCAAAAAATCGCAACTTTTCTGCCAACTTTCGCCGCCAAGATCTCCGCCAACTTTTATTTATATTTTCTTTATATTATATATTTTTTAACACAAAAAATTCAATAAAATAAAAAATATTCAATAAAATTCAATAAAATAAGAAAATTCAAAAAAATAAAAAAATAAATTTAGAAAAAAGTTTAATTTCCTTGCGCCTTGATTACTGAAAAGTACCAAAAATTGTTATTTCTCCTAAATTTCCTTTAAGTTTTTTTATATTCTTAACATAGTCTCAATGCATTTTTGCCTTCAGATCACTAAATTAAGATGGCGTAAATGAGAACTAATATTATTTGTTTCACAATTAACTGCATTTTATGATAAAAATAAAAAAATAAAAATTTTGCAAAGGCTTATTGTTACGGAATCATAACCTCAAAGCTAGAAAGTTTCAATTTATTTTATATTTTAAAAATATAAATTTAAAAGTTTAACTGAAATCCAGCTGCCTTGGCCCTAAATAATTAAAAAAAAAACCTGTAGAATTCAGACAGATGAAAATATACGAAAAAAAGTAGGTGGTTCGAAAAAGATTTTTCGTAAATCATAATATAGGAAGAAAAATAAATAATAAAAGAATAAAAAATTAACGATATTTAATTTATGCAAAACATTTTTAGCATAGGATTTGATGAAAATGTATTCTGCCGCGCATTTAAAAATAAATAAATAAATGTTTTGAAAAAATAAAATAAAGTAAGAGCATTGCGGCAGATTTTGAGAAAACAGACTGGATAACTACAGTCAAACCCCGCTATAGTGAACCTTCAAGGGACCGAAATATAAGTTCACTATAACCGGGTGTTCACTATACCCGTAAAGCAGGCAATTTAACTAATGGTTCCCAAACTCCTCCCTTTTATTACACATTATTCAAATAAATGACTAAAAAATATTATGTAGTAACAAAAAATGTGTTATTTTTCACTACTCTTCGTCTTGCGTAAAAAAAAATTAGTAATCCTCTATATATAAAAATTAGAAGCTGATGAGCAATCCTCTACATCAGTTATGGAAACACTTCCCGACTCTCAGATAATTTTTCCTGAATTTCTGTTATTCCGTTTTTTAAGCCTGTCCAAACAGCCATTCGAGCACATGAAAGTAGTCTCATAAAATCACTTAGCAAATTTATCCACATTTGTCCAGATTGCGGCTTCTTCTAATGGTGAGCCACTTCAGTAATGTTACTTCAACATCCTTGTGATCTGCTGTTTTCAACTTTTTTCTGCCATCTAAATTTTTTTCATGAGCAGAAATTATTAATTGCCCATTTTTCCATATGTTACAAACTTCAGATTTGGATAGTTTATATTCTCTGAAAATATCAGCAAAAATTGAAGAAAAAAATCAGTCGAAGACAGAAAAAAGTTCATTTTATCCAACTTCCTCACTTTTTTGGTTCACTATATCCACAAAACATAACATTACGCGTGTATAGCAAGACACGGGATCGAACATTTGGTTCACTATATCCGGGCTGTTCACTATAAGCCGTGTTCACTATAGCGGGGTTTGACTGTATTTTCTTTCCCTTACTAATACTAATGACGCTCAAATAGAATTTCAAAAAACTGATAAAAAAATTAATTTTTAAAAAAATTTTGTTTTTGCCACGTGATGCTCATCTTAAAAAATATCAAATATATACAATTTTGAATTTATTTTTTTCCGCTTACGTTGACTTCTCTGTAGCACAGCAGCATTACTACTTTTATAATAGTTGTTTTAGTCAGATCTTCAAATAATCGAAGTTGTTTATTCAAATTTATGCGCATTTGAACTCCCTGAACCTTTTATACAGAAGAAAAGAACAATAACATATGGTGATACCAACTTATCTATCGATAAGTATTATGCTATTAATAACTTTCCTTTTAAGAGTGTAAAACACATTGCTTTATTGACAATCCAATCTATATCCATTAAAAACGTATGCTCCCTTTTAATAAATAGAAAATTATTCAGATTATTACGCGAATCATTAAGTTTGAGTTTTTATTTCTTTTTCTTTTAACCTTGAAGAAACCTCAACCCTAGCCATCTTGGATTTTAGATCAAATTTTTGATTCGTGTTTNATGCTATTAATAACTTTCCTTTTAAGAGGGTAAAACACATTGCTTTATTGACAATCCAATCTAAATCCATTAAAAACTTATGCTCCCTTTTAATAAATAGAAAATTATTCAGATTATTACGCGAATCATTAAGTTTGAGTTTTTATTTCTTTTTCTTTTAACCTTGAAGAAACCTCAACCCTAGCCATCTTGGATTTTAGATTAAATTTTTGATTCGTGTTTTCATGATATTTGTTTTGTGCTTAACAAAATTTTGATGATATAGTTATTATTAGCGAGCACAATACTTTTCTAAAAAAAAAAGCGTTTGAAATTTTTTCGAATTTTCGTAAAATTTTCTTCATAACTAAAGCAATAAATTTTTGAGGTTCTGAGTAAGTGATTCAAAACCCCACATTTGTCAGTTTTTAGAGTTTTTAAAATTTAATTTATAACAGTTTAAACTGATAAAAACCTATCAGGATGATCCTAGATAGGATGGTTTGGTTTTTCCTAGACCGTTTTGGCAACGTGTTTACTAGACCGATTTGGATGATATTTGGATGACTCTTTCTTTTTCTTTTTTTTTAAAGTAGAAAATATAGGAGGCGATTTATTATAAATAGCGCTTGATAATATTATTTAGAACTTTTATGGAGTTTTCCTCAAAAGTTTCAAGCAATAAGTTAATGTGATTTGTGGTTTCGTTTAGAGTAAGCAATTTGAAACCACGCTTATCAGTTTTCAGATATTTTAAAATTTAATTTTATTACTGTTTAAACTGATAAAAACCGATTTGGATGATACTAAAAAATCCCTCAAATGTTAATTACACAAAAACAAAGATATTCATCAAAAATCTAAAAATTGACAGCTGTGTATTATTTAACTACCTTTAACAATCTGTTGATTGGAGAATTGAAGCGGTCAATGTTAAAAGGGGTATGCAATATTTTTACGAAAATAAGTTTTTTGTTAATTTTTGATATCGATGACCGATTTTCAAATACCGAATAATTTTCTAGACTATCTGAAGAAGAGAATGCAGCAATTAGGAAGCAATTAAAACAATCTTTCCACAATTAACTCATTTTTTTTTTCTTCTCGAAAGTGCAGATTTGTAATGTATTCTGTGTGGGAAAAAAAAGATAGAGAATCTTAAGAACCTCACACATTATATCTCAGATTCTGATTTGGTAACGGTCTTGTATTTTACATGTATCGAAACTGTCATCAGTTTATTTCACACAGACTAACTCTTAATTTTATTATTATTTCTAGTTGAATAAAAATCTGTTCCCCGTTCAGTGTTAAAAAATTAAACTATCAACAAGTCAGTGTTAAACAACAGAATCATGCACAAAACTGAAAGGTATATACCAACCCACTTAATAGAGCTAAAATAATTCCAGTTTTTTTTTAATTTTTTGTTTTTATCGCTGCCGGTGGCTTTACGTTATTAGATTAAGCAAAACATGCTTTTAGTAGTTTATCCCATGAAAAAAAGAGAAAAAAAATTAACTGCATTCAGTATCTTTTTAAATGATGTTATTGCTTGAAACCAATTTACGGTGGTCATAATTTACTACAGTTAAGTGATTTTTTTCTGGCACTTATCCCTTTCGATGGTCCATTAAACACATCTTCCCACACTATCTGCATCAATACTGCAGAGTATTAATGCAGTTTTCATATGTTCTAAATATACTACTTTTACCTACTTTAATATATTTGGTATGGATTAAAAATGCCCCAATTACCATATTACTAAAAGTGCTTATTACCAAAATTAATAAGCATCATGGGCTTCAAAAGATAGTATGGTGAGTTTTACTTATCTCCTAAACGAATTAGTGCCTTTTCTCGATTAATTATGCTTTTTTGTACATGGTACATTTAATTTTGATTTCAGTTGGTGGTTAGTACCTATTACCAAATGAATTAAGCATAATGTGTATTAGTAATAGTACGACGATTTACTACACTTCTCCTAAATGAATTAGTTTCCATTAATTTTTCGCTTTAGAAGATAGCTTATTTATTTTTTTTCCAAGGTACCTTTTACCAAAACAAATCAATCATCACAAACGTCGATATTAGAAGGGCTATTTTTTTACCTTTCTCCTAAACTATTTAGTACTATTCTCCATTAATTTGGCTCTTCAGTACATTATTTTTTTTTTAACTTTCCAATACCGTTGATTTCAAACTATTTAGTTTTATATAAATACGTTTTAAAAGCATAATTACATATTTTAAAAAAATTAAAAAATGCGTGGTTTCATACTACTAAGGAAATACTAATTTGATGACGTAGTCCGCCTATTTACCATGCCCACGCTAATCATTGAGTTAACGAATAAAAACTATTTAGATTTAAAAACGTACAATATACTACTTTTTTGATTAATGAGAGCTATAAGCACGCAAACATCTTTCATATTTTCCTAAAAATCGTCTGCAGTTTCTTTTATATTAATGGCGCTAAATCAAGGAGAAAATTCCCTTTTTTCCTTTCTCTCCTCTGAACGATCTAATTTAAGTTTTCAGTCGAAATAGCGTTAAAAAACTTGGGAAGGGGCATAACGTACAATCGGGGGAAAAGAAATTTAAGTATATTTTTTGAAAATTGACAAGTAACGAAATGAAATACAAGAAAAAATATGTAATCACTACATGTTCTTTTTCTCTCTTTTTTGTTGTTGTTGTTGTTGCTGTTTTTAGATAGGATTTCAAGAATATCGCTCTCAATACTTACTATTGTTTGCAGATTTGATTTAAGGCTTTCATTTGTAAATTTTTCCGAGTTTTAATGCTTTTAAACTCGAGAACAGTTCTAAGTATAACCTTCGATATATTTTTGCCTATCTTTATCGTTTTCAGCACTATCATCTGGCGTAGACATTAAATCAGATATTGAAAAGTAAGGGGATGTGTGTTGCAGTTGATATGCTCTTCTTCGACTTCGGAAGATCTTCAGACATGCAATTTTATACCGAAAGGTCAATGTTTCTGTTGAACACCGAAAAGCTTTATTAAACCTATTTGTAATGCACCTGAATCGTCCCTGTCCCACGCTCTGGAAATCTTAAATGAGAGCTTCCAGGACATTCATTTTTGTTTTAGAAGCATCTTGCAGGTCATCGTTATCAAAGAAAAGAAATAAGTATCTTACCAATTGTTAAGTGTAACGTTCTTTAAATGATTGGATAATTTACAAGATTCAAAGTTTAAGTTTGCAGCAAAAAACTCCACTTGCAAATTTTACAATTTCTCCTCTCACAGACAATAGGGCAGTAAGATAAAATAGAAAGAATGTGAGAAAAGTTCCAAAAAGCAAATAAACAAGTCTCTTTTTTTAAGAAAAGAAAATGAGAAAAAGAAAACTTAGAAAAAGTTTGTGCGAGCTTTGTAGAGAAAAAACGATTTTCATCAGTTTTAAAAACGTGTAAAGCGGGATTTTCTTAAAAAGAGTAAAGTAAAATCCGGGATAATTTAACATTATCGGTATAGGCAATTTTCAAGGATCAGTAGAAAATGATGTAGGAAACGGGATAACGTATAAAACAGGACAACGTAAAATAAGGGTTCCACTATATATATTTTCTTCTGAATATCGCATTCTCCGAAAGTGCTTAAGTCTTGCTGCGTTTTTTTTTCCTTCTAAATTATATCTGAAACATACTTAATGATTATTTTTTCCATTTAATATGATTTAATTGTGCGTAGAGATTAAAGATTCATAGTTTGTTTTACTATTTTTTTGTTAATGTATATCGCTAGTTTTAGAATATATTTTTTGTCTTCTAACTGTTATCTCATTAGATCTTCCGTTTCTCCAACTAAACAACCAACTTTTAATACAATCTTGATGAAAGTATATTATAAGTTTGATTTTTCAAGATAAATTTTTAGTAGATATTTTTTTTAAAAATTAAAAGACAATAATTTTTTTTTTAAAATCTAATTTCATGATAAAAAAATTTTGCACTGATACAGTTTTCTTAGTCTTTTATGAGCTTGATCTCATCGTTCCGATTCAGAGCATATTTGATATTACATAGTATAGAATATTTATACTATAATATTAGAAATATCTTAAATTCTTGTGACAAAAAAATCAATTTTAATTGTTTCTTTTTTTATCTGCAATTTTACTGAAATGTTTTAAAATTCAAACATTAGAAAGTTTACGGCAACGGCATAGCGGGGAAAAAAAACTTTTAAAACAAAGCAAATAAAATACTTATTTTGAACAACCGATTATAATTTATGATGCAGTTAGTTTTTATGATCAATTTTCTGTAAAAGTCCTTTGATACCAGAAATTAGTGCTATCCTCGTTTTGTGTTAAAACGCAAGTGCCAACCAGAGGTTCCAAAATTTCAACAATCTCGCGACTAAACTGATGAGATCACACTTCTAAACTGCAACTAATCTTCAAATTTTTAAAAATCAAAAATCCGTATCCATTAGGTAAAAAAACAACAAATTTTTTTTTAGAAATCATGCGCGTTTGTATGTGATATTCATGGGTACTAGCAAGGAGTGCCAATAAGGAGCGCCCCTGTGAATCCAATAAGTTAAAAATTACATATTTCTTTTAACTGTGACTGATTTTCTTTTTTAAGTAGCTATAAATAACGCTTGTTTCGTGTCAAATTGAATCTACTCATAACTGAGCGATTCATAAACTTGGGACAAAAGTTGAATTTTAAAAATTAATTACATTTTTATGACTTATATTTTTTGTCTTGATCGATAATATTTTTTCTTAACTTGAAGATTTAACAAACAAGACTTGCACAGAGAATTAAAATATTACAAAACACCAAAAATCTCTTTGTTTTTCTTCCGTGCTTGAAATATATTTAATAAAGCGTTTTATGTTTTTAAAGGACATTAAATGTTTACATTTATTGTCCAAATTTGTTTGTTCAGTATATTTTATTTGATCATTATTGAAATTGTTTGCAAACATTTTTGCTATTTAAACATATAAATATTTTTCAAAAATGCAAATAAAAAAAAAGAATATTTCTTGGGTTGGAGGCCCTGTGGAAATTTCTGCAGGGGCTTTAGCTGATATTAAAAATTAAATGATAGTTTACTCTAAATAATTAGCACATCACACGAAAACCTATCAAACCACTGGTATTGTATTTATGTCAGTATATTTCTTAGTTTCATTTTTAATTGAAAAAGGCAGGAATTATACTTAAGTTTACATATCGAGTGTATGCAATGTTATTTTCGGTCAGTTCTCAACCTTCCATGATGTAGGAAAAAGTTTAAACTATTTTCAATTTAAGTTCTTACTGTTACGATTTTATGATTCTTTTTCTTAACAGGAAGTGGGCAGATTCAGCTTTGGCAATTTCTCCTTGAGCTTTTATCAGACAGCACCAATTCTAGTTGTATTACATGGGAAGGAACAAATGGAGAATTCAAGCTAACAGACCCAGATGAAGTAGCCAGGCGATGGGGCGAGAGAAAAAGTAAACCAAATATGAACTACGACAAACTTAGCAGAGCACTTCGATATTATTACGATAAAAACATCATGACCAAAGTTCATGGCAAGCGCTATGCATACAAATTTGATTTCCATGGCCTTGCCCAAGCTTGTCAACCAGGCGGTAATGATCCAACAACATATAAATTCCAATCTGATTTTTTCTTGCCAGCATATCACGCACCAAAATTAAATTATCTGACGCCAAGACCAAGCTCTATTCCAGCGACTTCCCAAGGGGCTCTGTTTAACCCGGCTATGTCCAGTTCATATTGGTCTGGTCCATCTCCAGCTTGTAATTTGTACCCAAACATACCTGGCCACTCACTGTCTCATCATGCCCACAGAACGAATGGACTGGGAGCTTATTATTAAATGAAGTCAAGATATGAAATGAAACTTGTGCGCTGTGAACTGTTCTAAACACGGAACATTTACTCTTTCATTCCGGTTCAGTTTGCATTAATTTTCTTTCTCCAGTGAAAATGAATTCAAATTTAATTGCATTTACAACATTTTCGACCTAAAAATCTAATTTTATCATTTAGGTATGATGAAAACTGGAAAAAAAATGATGAATTAACTCTTAATGTCACTCAAGTTGGAGTAAAACTTAACCATAAACTATGATGTGTACGTCAGTTTGGTACACACGATTCTAGTCAAAATAAGAAAAGCAGGTAAACCTGTGATCTGTGATTTGATTAATGTTTGCATCCACATCCCAGTGATTTCACTTATTTAAATTTTATTCAAACACTATTTCAATTATTTTTGTCCTTCAATTCAAGGAATGTGTAAGAAAATGTAAGCTTAAAGGAAATAAATTTCAGAGCTGATATTATATTCATGATGTAAATATAAGAATAAAGTTATGGAACTATTTATTTGAGTTTTTTGTTTCCTTCAGAACATTATATAAATTAAAAAATAGTCATATGATATAGGGCAAAGAGAGAAAAAAGATAAGGTGAAGTATACTGTGCTTTCTAAAAAATCTTCATACATAAAGTATGTAAGTCGTAATTTGTGTTAACTCTACTAAAAATAAATATCACAATGAGTCAAGAAAATTTATATTCTGAAAACATAAAAAAAATTATATAAAGACTTTCATAAGCTTAATATTTAACGTTAGTGATAACAATGATATTAACGTTAATGGCGATGATAATTTTTTTCAGGTAATATCTTAGTTTTTTATAAATAAGTAAATTATCCTAAAATATGAAACCAAGTTGCATTATTAAATTATTAATAAATAAAAGAAAAAGACAACTTTTCAATTAAGTAATCATAAAAAAAAACTTAATTAATAAATATATACAACACTCTGTATTTAATTGAATTTAAATCGCATTTAATCAACTGACAAAAATTTTTAAGATCAGAAAAAAACTGAGATAAAAAAATACTTCAAGATGCAATATGTTAAGATTTTTTGTTAATGAATAATAAATAAGATGGATATATAGATAGAAAAATAAGAATTACAATGCTGAAACCACTAAACTAATAAAATAAATTACTTTCATGATAAACACCAAACCAATACAAAAAGAAACTAACATATATATAATTTAATTGAAGTTAAGCCAAATTACAATTACCTATAATTATAACCAAAAAAAGGAAATGATAAAATACAAGAAAACTTATTATCAAATTAAATAAAAACACTTAAAAATTACAAAACGGGAAGGATAGTTAAGCATGAAGCTTGTACTTTATGTTTAACTATCTAGTGCTAACATAAATTTTAAAATCCATGAGAAGATAGAATATTATGAAGTCAACTGAATTAAAATAATCTTTTATCTAAAAAAAAAAAAAAAANTATTAAAAAAAAAAAAAAAAACTCATAACATAGTGGCATCAAAAATTTATCACTTTTATAAAGAGAAAGCTGCAATCTGCTTCATAAAATAATTGTACGTTTTTAGTTACAAATAATTGCATGCTAAAATTAATAAACGAAGATCTGCTTTTATTTCTTTACTAAAGCTGACCATTTTTAATTAATTGAAAGCATAAAAATAAATAATAAAAAAATTTATTATTTATAAGCGGAATTTATTATTATTAGCGGAAAAATAAATAAATTCTTATTCCTCAAAGATGGTATCATTTGAAAGTTTTGTCTGATGTATAATCGAATGATACCATCTTTGAGGAATAAGAATTCAATCAATAAATTTTTTTTTCTTTATTAGTTATCAAATAAAAATAGAATGCAATAAAAAAAAATAGTGCGTGGAGTCTCTCCGCGCGTATGAAGTTAAACTTCGTAACCTGCGACGTTAATTGTAGAAGAATCAGCAGTCGTAGAAAGATCACTAGTCCTATTCAATGACTCTTATTCCTGCTCCGCTCGCTTCCGTGCTCTGCAATAAAGGTAATATTGTGCATTTTTCCCTCATGGACCTCTTGAACCAGTGGAAGTGCTTGTGGTTGCCTCATCGTCTCGCCATGGAAAATGTATTTGTATTAATAATGTATGTGAATGCGTCATAATGTAATTTCAAAAGAGAAAACCTAACATTCAATTGATATTCACAAGAGACGTACCTTGACATAACCTTAAACCCGTCGCATTGTCTGTGGGATTGTTTTCACTCATTTTTTACAATTGTTATCCACTAAATTTGAAAAAAAAAATGCTACCCTATTAAATTATGTGTGTATCAAAACAAACTAAAAAAACAGCTATAGAAAGACAATACTTTTATTATTTTTATGCTAGTGAGAACCAAACAAAATGGAAATGAATGAGGGAAAACTGGATCCTACCACGTGATTTTCCGGCCAATAAAAATGTAGCGTTAAACGTTTAACGCAACCTTGTTGGAAGTCGCATAAGAAGTATAACTTCAAAAACGTTTCGTTCGTAATAATTAATGTATTACCAGAAATCATAAAACAATAATTTGTCATTATAAATGAAAGGTAACGAAAATTAGGAACAAAAGTGGATTAAAAAAAAACATAACATGTGAACACTATTATGTCAGAAGTTATAAATATAGAAGGTATGTATAAACCCTGTCATTATTAGTGTGCTCGACAATATAAACTGAATTCAAATATCTATATTTCTATTTTTCAATTCAGTAGTAAAATTTCTAACATGATTTATACTATATAGTTATTTATATTCATACTCTTAAAAATTTGCATTTTATATTAGCTTATTATTTTGCAAACACCTGGTATCTTTCACAGTCTTAAACAAGGTGCCAACTTAAGAGGTTAATAGATGTTTTTTATTACTTCAATAAAAACAGAGTAAATATGAAACCATTTTATTGATCAATATTTATCACACTGGCAACTATTGTGAACAAAAATAATTCTCTTGCAAAATATAACACATTACTAACAGTGATAATTACTGAAGCAAACTTCAAAATGTCATCCAACAATATTGCTTTCACAAATTGTAATAACAAATATAGTAACTTAGAAACTGCAACAACAACTATTTAAACAGCATTAATTACACAACTGATAGCTTTATGAAGCAAATATTTCATTGAATAAACTTTCATAAGTTCTACTAGAAAAAAGGGCTTTATTTTGATATAAAAATACTATAAAACATAAATTACTATATAACAGATAAATTCAACTTTCATTTTATGGAATATAGTTTGATTCTGAGCAAGATGCTAATTCTAAGTTATGCATTATAGCAAAATTACTTTAGTTGGACCCTTTTTATAACAAAAGTATATTTGATCTTTATTCTTTTTTTGAAGCAAATTATCATATACGTATGTTTAAAGACTAGTAGAAAGCACAAAAAGTTTGTAAGAAAGTATCAAAAAAGAGATTTCAATTCTTGATATAAAGATATCAAACAATTCCTTCTAAACTATATATAAAGTAGGAAGTATAAAGTTTTAACTAGAAAATGACAGCATACTGATTTCAAAATTTTATACTTGAACTCAATAAATATTAAAAGGAAAATAAAATTGTGGCAAAAAATAGTTTTAATTTTAAACGAAGTAAATTATGGTAATTGAATTAGTTGTATACTCATGATATAGTTCTTAACTTGACATTTTTAAGACAATGGCTTTATTTAGAATTGCAAATTTTATATGATCTATATAATAAACTGTTAAAAAATTAGATCATATTAAAATAAGTACAGCTCTTGACTATATCAACACTAACATGAAATAGTTTAATTCAACTAGATTTGATATAATACAAAAAGCCAGAATAAATGAAATGGTAATTATTCAAAGCTGTAATTAAAAAAGCTGAAAATCAATAACAGAATTTAATCAAAAGATTTTAATTTTTAAATGAATTTAACAAAAACAGGAAAGAGTAAATTATTTAAAGAATAAAAAAAATACTAATTTAAATAAAAACAAATTGTAAATTTTATTTAATAATGATTTTTTTCCCTAAAAAAACTGATAATTTATTTAAATTATTTTAAGTAAAAAACGATCACTTAACAATACTTAATAATTTTAATTTTACTAATTTACTTAAATAATTTTAAGTAAAAAACTAAAAAGGAGATTATGAAAAAAATGTAAAGTTTGTGAAATTATTGTTTTTTTATATTTTTTCCAACTGAATTTAAAACAATAAGATAATGTATCTTTATAAATGTAATTTTAACAACAATGTGTAATTTATAACCTTTAATAGAAATTTACTTTAGGTAAAATTGTGCTTCACAAAAATATGATATCTAATTACAAACTAGAAGAAAAAGAAGAAGCAAATGAAAGCAAACTTTTTACAATGCAAACAAACCAGACCTCATAAATGACAACACACTCACTATTGAAATTTTACACAACATAATGGCACATTCAACTTTATTATACAGTGTCACACAGTTATATAAATATTTATATTATTTACACAACATCAATTTAAACTTAATTGATTTGAAAAACAATCTTAACAAAATTATGGTAGACACTTTAAGTATCTTATATATCACATCAGTTAGTCAACAAAGAAATATAATACTAAATTAAGAAAGGACTAGATCGAAAACATTAAATAATCCCAAAACATTTACCAAGTTTAAAAAATAAAAAGCACCGCAATTAAAAGCATTAAGAAATAAAATGTAAAAGCATATTTCTTTGAAAACATTATTAAATAATTTTTGCAATAAAAAATAAAAAGAGTCATTATTGATGCACAAAAATATACCAGGAAATTCTTTAAAAATATTAGTTCGTATCATTTTTTCTAATCCAGCAACAGCAAAACATTTAATCACATACATATATCCTAGCTTAATGTAAAGAACTCAAACCAAAAACTTGTGAACATTCTATCTTTCACAATCAATCATCATTTCATTCAGAAAAGGTTTTAGCAGCAAGTTTCTAAAATCATTTTCTCTGAAAATAGAAATGGAAAATCAAATTATTTTCTTAATAAGTTTCATACTCAATGCAGAATCAAATTTAGAAATTTAGCATCATGAAGAAAAAAAGAAACTTACAATTATTTTCACGTTCTCATAACTTCTTTTATTTTATCAGCAATCCACTAAAATTAGATATGATTATTCATAAAAATAATTATTGGCAGCAAATGCTTTATGAATACAAAAATGTGAACGATTTTAAACACATTAAGGCATACAGGTAATATTTTGTTAACAATTCAGTGACATAATTTTAAGATCAATATTCATAAGAGCTTATAAAATGCACTATCAATCAATGATATCTTATAAATAATTTAACCACATAGTATAGAAATGTTAATTAAAATACATAGAATGAAAAAAATTTTTAATGTCTAAAATGCAATTTGTAAAAAAAAAAAAAAAAAAAAAAAAAAAAAAAAAAAAAAAAGCATTTAATGAAAATTTATTGAACCCTCATTGCAAAATATTCTTTAACATTTATATGAAAATATAAGAATTGAAAAGTTCTTATAATAAGATAGTTATAATGTTTCAGAAAATTATTAAAAAACTTTAAAGGATATGAATTATACCTGACAAACTTGTAGATCTGTTATATGAACAAGTTTTCCTGCCACATTTTTACTAAATATTCCTTTACGGTGAGGTGTCTATAAGAAAGAGATAAAAGGTAATATTAAACAAAACAATTAATTCACATCAAAATACAAACTTAGCAAAATTATTAAAAAATTAAAACACTAGTCCAAATTATATCCTTTTTGAACAGTATAATTTTCAATCTCTTAGTGCAACTCATAGACAATTCAGGCTCTATGGTATGTTTAATTTTAGAATTACTTTGTGAACAGAAGGTTTTAAGTTACTGATAAAAATTTCTTAATGAAACATTGAACAACTTAGAATAGTTTAAGATCAATATATACATATATATAGAACATTTTTATTGTACTGATCGATAAAAAAAATAAATAAAAAAATTGAAAAAAAAAAAAACAGTATTAGTTAGCTACTTTTTTCTCATACTAAAAGTTACCTGAATTAGTAATCTGGTTCAGGACTTCTTTAATCAAATAATTTCTAAAAAGGGTTTCAGTTATCTTAAAACTAAAGAACAGTAATACAGAAATTTAGTGGATATTTCTTTACCGCACCAATTGAAAATTCTATGATAAGAATACTGAGAATAAATCTACTGAGTTCAGTAGAATAAATTAAATCAGGTAAAAGATATGAATCAATAATTGGCAAACAACAAAACTCCATCCTATAAGAGTCGTTACTGCATTTTTTAAAAATCAGTGTATGACTTCTGAATTCATCAACATAAAAATTTGATAACATAAAATAGCTAATTAAGTTTTTTTCTCACAAAATGACTGGATTTCTCAAAAGTTTTAAACAATGAATCCTGCAGGTAAGAATGTTTGTCAGAGCCTTAGATATAATTAACAGACGGTTCCTAAGTTTTAACGATCAAATTTTGTGATTTTTACTAGCATTATTAATTAAAATAAAAGGGTGTTGAACCATAAATCAAAATCTTTAAATGTATTATATGAAAATCCATACTTGTATTCATAGAAAATAGAATGTTCTGTAGGCATACAAAAACCAGGAATAGCAAGACAAAAGCTAAAAATCAGGATAAATATTTTTCATCAGGAAACACGAATCCTGCAGTTGCAACTTTTATGCAGCCTCAAGGTATGACATAAACATAAAAAACTCATATCAACAAAACTGCATCCACTCAAGTAGCAGTAATGCAGAAAAATAGAAAAATGTTCAAACTTTAAAACGATCACAAAAATCACACAAAAGTAACAAATTTTGGTTTTGTAAAATGAAAAAAAATTTTTTTTTGAATTATTAAATCAAATAATGTAATTTAACTATTTTGCATTAATAATTAAAAATGTTTATTAAAATTTATAGATAGTTTGTATCTTTAACATCAGTCACATAAAAATTATCATCACAAGAACTTTTTCTCTATTTGTCCCTTTTTATATTTCATTTCATGTATACTTTCAACGTTTCTTGTTTATTTTCATATAAGTTAGTAAAATTTTTTTTTAATAAATTAAAAAACATAATTCCATCATTGCTTATAGAAGAATTTCAAAATAAAAAAATTATGTTTTACTTATGTCCTTTCTATATAATACCAGTCAAATTTTATATTTTTATTTTAGATAAAACAATTATCATTTTCATTTCTTTTTCTTATATGCATTATAATATTAGACATTAAAAAACATCACATATATTTTTTTTTTAAAAAAAAAGATTAAATATTTATCAAAGGAAAAAAAAGATAAAAAAACTATACCCATAAAAATGTAATGTCAGTCACCATGGAATTTCCCTAACTGACTTTTAATGAAAGAAAAAAAACTATAATTTTGCAAAGAGTAAAAAAAAAATAAGTGAAAACAATATATAAATATTTTTAATAAAAATATGTTTGTCTTATAATTAAAAACAATAATTTTAGTATTCATTTAATTAAATACCAAGAGCATGAGTCTTAAGCCTTTGTCAGTGGCCTCAGGTGGTCCTTTTAATTCTTCATAGAGGTATTCCCACACGGTATCCCATTGTCCGAATATATCTCCTTTTTCAATATACATGACTCGGCTGAAAAAAATACACATTAACCTTATAATATGATCATTAAATGATACCGTAAAACGTAATACTGTACATATTAGAGAGCTGTATCATATTCTTCAATAGAATTTTTATCTAATCCAGGAGTCAAAAGCAGATTATTTTTACTTTAACAAAGCAAGCATCAGGAACAATTAATTAATTTCTCTCTATTATTTTAATTTTTGTTTTATTAAATTTAATTAGTAATTTTTCTATTAATTAGTAATTATTTTAATTAACTGGTATTTTTTTATTAATAAGTGCGACCTGATTTGTTTAACAGACAAAGAAAAGATAAAACTTTATTTTGCTTATAACTAGTTGGTTAGATGACACAAAGCAATTGCAAAACTTTTATTTATTTTTTTCAACTAACTATAGTAAGCAGATAATGAACTTTTTTATATGGATACATATATAGTTATCTTTTAAAATATGTGTTTTAAATAAATGGCTGAAATGCTAAAAGAAAAAAAATATATAAAATGTCTTTGAAAGTATAAAATTTTTTTCTTACTTGTTAGTAACCAAAAGGAACAATTTATCTCCTACTGTAGCATGAGCCACATAAACGTCAGTGTTTGAATATTTTCCTTTTTCAACTTCCTATAAATATAATAAACATTACAAAAAAGTAATGCAAATTTATTAATAAAAAAAAAAACAAATTTATAAACAAAAATTTTAAGCAAATTTATAAACAAAAATTTAAAAAGTACTATGTTAATTTTAAAAACATAGGAACCAGTTTTAAATATACATAACATTGAAACACATAAGTAGGAAATTAAGATAAATATTTTTGTAACTGAAAGTAAACAAGATAGTTAAAAGAATAAATGATTATTTTGTATGAATAATAAAAAAAAAACTCTGCGAACAAACAGAAAGAAGCTTTTGTGGAACAAATAAGAATCTTAAAATTAAAATGCAAAGAATTTTTCAAATGACCAAGACATATTTTTTTAGAAAAACACAATTGATATTGTAATGTCATTTTTGGAATTACATTAATTTTCTAATCCTTTTTTAAGTAAAAATAATCTTCATCTTTTTTCCATATGAGTACAATAGAGAAGGGATCAAATTTTACAAATCTTTCTTTTAGTAATTCATTTTCATAAATATTTTACCATCAGTGGCCGAGGTATGCCATAAATATGTTCATTAATTACCGAACATTTTAAAATTACTTAACCAAACTTCATTAGTGTCTTTGGTACATTTTGTATTCATCATATTTGAAATTTTTTTAAAATATAACTTGTTTATAGAAAAGTAATGGAAAAGTCTGTTTTGGTTTAGAACAATATATCAAAAAAAAAAAAAATCTATGACAATCACAAAAAAAGATAAAATTATGATTGCATTATTGCAATCACTGGTTATCCATTGGTCAATTTTTCCTTAAGTATAGTAGTTCTTATAAATGCCACAACATTTCATGTTATGGGTTGCAAAAACTACCTTAATTGATGCTTGTTCTTCTGCATGGCTGTAAGGTTTTAAATGGGCTATATTGGTTTTAAATTTTAGTCAATATAGGTCACAAAACTCTTGCTCTTCTTCAGAGTATTCATATTTACAATAAAATCACAAAGACAATAATTATGAATAAGTTAATAATAAAAATATCTTAAATTAATTCTATGTAAAAGCGTTAAAAAGGCACGTTGGTAAAAAGAAAACAATTAAGTCTGGAAAACTATCAACTCCAAGAGGTTCCAAAATTATCAACTGTTTTTTTTTCAATTGACATTGTTAGGCTGCTTTTTATTAATGCTTATGTCAGCCTGATTTTTATTACTTTCACAAGTCTTTATTTGTGATTATTGTAATGATGATTTAATTGAAAAGTGCGTGAACATGAAGAACCTATAATAACACCTAATTTCCTAATGGGTTACAAAATTTACTGAGATCCAGACAATGACATATACAGGGGTGATTGTGACCCCATGTCAAAATTCCCCATGGACGAGAATACCCCATGTCATGAGTTTTTAAAAAAAAGAGTTTAAATTGAAAAAAATTTAAACAAGGTTTTTTTCCTTTTTCTCAATATCTCTTAGTTTACTTAAAATATATTTAAAATTTTACACATACCTATACCATTTACACACACCTATGGTGACCTGGAGAAGTAATTAAAATTTACAAATATGTCTTTCTTTCTTGAGTTTATGATAATAACTATTTACTGATAGAAAATGTATCTGGCTCCCCCTTACAAACAAAATAAACAGCGTTTTTCAGTTCTACCTTTGAAAATTTGATTTCCGGAAACTTCTGTGATTAATGAATTTTTTGAAACGTCTGGACCTCCTATCTTCGGAAACTTCCGGATCACTGTTAGCGAAAAATCCGGAAATCCGGATTTTTTCCGGAGCACAATCAGCCCTGCATATATGAGGCTTCAGCGTCCCAATGTAATAAAGATAAAAATTAAAAGAATTCAATACTTTCAAACTTTATTTCCAAACAAATCAAATTTGCAACAGAGAATTTTTTTAAAAAAAATGCAAAACACTTTTCCACAATCTCCCTTCCAGGACAAACTTTGAATCAAAATCAAGCTAAAAAGTTGCAACTCAACACCAGGAAGTATTCCTTTTTTAATTAATTATCAAAATTCTAATTTCCTTTTTAAAGAGAATTATATCGCTAACCAGAATAATTTCCTCTTTCAATTTATTAAGGTAAAAATACAATAAGTGGTCATTTGAGTAGACTTTCTACTTTCATGCATTGCTCCAAATCTGTATCCAGCAGTATACATATACAGGCAGACTCACTACCTCCACTAACAGTAAATGAAGTTTACAATTTACAAGAAGCTACATGTCATCATTTTTAGATTATAACACTCTATATAGTTTACTAAAAGAGGAAAGATTCAGGCAAACATTCCTAATAACTGTATTCTTTGGAAGAAAGTAAAATAATTGTCTGTATACTTTCAAGTGTAATTTTTTTTTCTAAAGCGATTTCAAGAGACAATATTAGGTATTTAAGTTTTTTTAAATTATAATTAATAGAGATTATTCAAGTCCAATTTGTTATTTACTGAAAATGTTACCAAGTTTAGTATTTTTAATAAAAAAAAGTTATTTTATACATTATATTATTCTGACAAACATACCCTCTATGATAGAATAACCTACTCATTAGATAACCGTTAACTGGAACCATAGGTATTTCTTGAAGCAAAACAGATTATACTTCATACAAATTTTAAAATGAAATCAGTGACATTGAATTTTCACCTGTAAAAGTTTATTCCCTTCAGCTTCTCTTTTTACATAGGGACGAATGATTCCATCCGCTTTAATAAAGCGAGGAGTTCTAATACGCTTAGCTTCATCAGAGACTTGTGTAACTCTATAATATATAAAGGAAAACTATATAGTCATACTTACAAATTCAGTCAATATTTCATAAAAAAACCATTTACAACAGAAATTATTGAAGCATAGTGAAGCCAAGTCATTTGAATAAATAATATCTGCTCAGCATAGTGAATAAATAATATCTGCTCAGACCATGGTGACACACCATGCACAGCTCACCTCAATTTTTATTATACATAAGTATGGAATGTCAATAATGAGTAGTAAGGTTAATTTAAACCCAATACAGCCAGTTATCTTAAAAAAAAACCTAAATAGTCATATTTTCACCAACAGAAAAATGAACCTGGGTTAACATATACATAATCAGAAACACTAGCCACATTATCACTGAGGTCATAAATTATGTCAATTTGTAGTGATAAATTATATCAATCATAACTTAAAGCTCAATCATAAAATATAATTTTATTCTATATATATATGAAAGTAAATTTGTGATAATTATTTTAAATCTAATAATTTTGTGATATCTGTAAAAATACCAAAATTAATATTCCTTGTAAAAATAATAACATATATATGGCTAGTAAATATTTGTTTCATTTGAGTCAGTTTATTAAGCATCTAAAAGGTGCAGTCCTTATGTCTTCCAAAGAAATTAAAATTGAAAAAATAATCACAATGTTTAAGAAAGGATTGTTTGATCAAAATAAAAGGAAACTTTGAGTTGGAAATTCAATTAAGACATGAATTAATAGCGTTTCTTTGATTTAAATAAATATTTTTAATGTTCTTCTAAAAAAATAGCCATGTTGTCTTTCGTTAGTCAAACATATTTCTCGATCATCGTTGGCGTTTCGGATATGCATTGTTCTCTATCAGTTCCCAGATCAAATTTATTTTCTAAATATTAAAATGTAAATTCTCAATCATAAAGCTGAAAATGTAGACGCCAGTTCAAAGTTATTGGTTGCCAAAGGCAACTGTATTAATGAGCATCTAAAATAAAAATTTTTAGTTCCAAGTTTTTGAAAATATTTTATCGTCTTATTTTATATTTTTTCAGCAACATAATGAAAAAAAGAGCTAAAATGTAGAATAAATCTTCAGTTAAAGGTTAAAGATAGTGAGGAGAGAGGCATTCTGCAGAACTTAAATACTACTGAATTATAGAATAGAAATAACATACCTTTTCACAGCATCTAAAGAGCCACTGGCAAAGTCGACTACACCTGCAGTTGGTCGTGTTACAACACCAATTAAACCTTTGCCAACACCTTTGAAAAATCCACCAACACCTCCTTCTCTAGCACCTTCAATCGGCTTTGTAACAATACCAGTTACACCATCAAATACCCCCTGAAAGTATTTGAAACATAAGAAATAATTTCAACCAAATAAAGTTAAAACAAATACTATTACACAAATGAAAAGTGAATAATTTTTCCTATAAATGCATTTACAAATCAGACCTAACTCTTAAAATCTTAAAGTTTAACATTTAAATGCATAGGGTGATTCAAAATTCATGCAAGAAGAAAAAGAGTTAGAAAGAAATTAATGCAAGGAAGAAAGTTAGTTAAATAACACATTTCTTTTTCTATAAACTCAAACGAAAATATTGTTTATTGATTCATAAAATATACAATATAGAGTTATAAATGGAATAGTTTATCATGTAAATGGCTTTTTTGTAAAAACTTTTAATGATTATTTTAGATAACTGTGGCTCAATCTAGTTGAGATAGGGCTCAATTTTTTCCCCTATTATGAGTGGATCAATATAATTTTTGGAATAAAACATGGAATTTTTTCAAGAATGAAAAGACCTTTCCTTATGTATTCTGCTTTATTTTTAATAATCCTGAACAGCCAGTTGTCTCACTTTCAAACTATTTTCAATAGTAAGATTTCACTGCACAATCGCCAGAATTTAATCTATTAATAGTCCTACAGAAAAACGTTGCATTTGATGTATAACAAACCAGTGTAAATTATACCTAAGTTATTATATAAAAAAAAATTATCAGGGTGAAATAGTTTCTCAAATCTGTCTATTAGTAAAAGAGTCAAGCGGTAAAGAGGAAACATTGTAAGCAGTAAGAAGAAATAAAAATTAATAATTTGATAAATAGATTTGTATAAAAATTGCTTAATCCTACTACTAATATAACTTTATTTTAGAGATCAACTTTAAAACTAATTTTAATTAAAATAGAATGCCTATTCTTTATATGGCAGAAAAAGCAAATAATCAATTAAATAGGTATTAATCAGCACAGCATAATTATGTACAAAATTAAAAATTATATACTGACACAATAAAAACAATTTCCAGCTTTTTTCACTTATTATATTTTCCAGAACTTCCTGAGGATTTTACATTCACAAAACACATGTTTAGAAGTTTATCCCATCAAAAAAGATCAGTACCATTTGGTAACATGGTGTTGTTTTTAAAATATTGTGAAAATTTATCACAGTCAAGTAATTTTTTATGAATATTTTTCATTGGGTAATTTTTCCTTTTCTGAAAAGGGGCATAAAAAACCTATATTAGCACATTTAATATTGATTGAATAAAATAACTCGTATTATCACAATACCAGTAGTGCTAATTACTTACATTAACTTAACATCATTGACATCAATAACGGTTATGCAATTTTTTACTGTCTCCTGAAACAAATAACTTTTCTTCATTAATTTTGCTTTTTAGAGCATAATTTATTTCTTATTTCCATTGTTAGCTGATTTTAAGTTATTTATCCTTATAAAAGCATCTTCCAAAAGTGTAACTATAAACGAAATAAACATGTGGTTTCAAAACAAAATCAAATTCAGTGACCTGGTCGACATATGCTATTCATGTTGATACATGAGCTTATCTGATAAGATGAATTAATAAAAAATTAATGAAAAACAAATAATAAATTAGAGTTGTAAGCAGCAATCATCACTGGTAATATCTTTTCAATGTATGAAAAAAACATCGCCTATAAAGTTTAATTTATATCAATGGTACATGCTAAATAAATGAGACAAATTTATTTTTAAATCATCTCTCTCAAATTTTTTGAATAAAATTATGACTGATTTTTAGGATCGGAAGATAAAATTGCCCTTTGCAGCTACTGTTGAAATTTTAGAACAATAACACAAGCATTTCCAGAGAAATAAGAAATAGAAGTAGCAAGATTGTATATGCAATAACTTTACCATGACAAGTCCTTTACCACTTTCAGCTATTCCATGCGTGAAATCTTGAGGACGGCGACTTATGTTCTGTCGTCTTTTCTTCTGATAATCCTTATCCAAGGTCAAGGCAGCTATACCCTTTCCAAGAGTGCCAGTAATTCGTGAGGCTGCTCCAGCAGCACCACCTGTAAGTGTAAATAGCAAAATAAGATAAGTAAAATAGGAATTTCAAAAATTTTGCCCAGAATCATAATCATTGAAGAGTTAAAAAGAGTAATAGGATTTTTTGATTTTTGGCCCCAATTTTCAATTTATTGAGCATTACTAAACTAATCAAACTAAGAAATAAGAGATTAGTAAAGAGACAAAAATAAGAAAATATTAACAAACTTGCACAGAACTTGCATGATATTTTTATTAAACAATATTAATAACTTTACTCGCAACCATAACATCAACATATGCCCATAAGCAGAATATTTTCAAATGTTCTGCAACAGGACTTATTAATTTATGCAAATGTTCTGCAAGCATTTCACCACGAAAAAAAGTCAACTTTACGTTAAAATATTATATTTTCATTTATTAAAATACAGGATCATACACAGATACACTACATTATTTTTTAATCCAAGGCAAACATTCCTGCTTTGTTACTTTTTCAATCACTTTTGAAGTACAAAATTTTGTTAATGACAATGATGAGGAATTATTAATAAAATGCCTATGCTATGAACGTCCGAACATTAAAATAAGGGCTGCCTTAAAAATTTTTCCAAGTGATGAGTGCCCAGATGGTGCACCATTTGCAAACACAAACATTTGCTGGTTCCAACAATTTCTTCATCTCCATTGAAAGCATTTGGTCTTTCAGAAATAATTCTGTCAATTGGGGAACCCCACTATTCCCAAATTGCTTCTGAAATGGGACTGGAAAATATAAAAGTCATAAACTTTATGAAATCTCTGAATTTAATTCTTTTACGGCTTGCTTTGGAAGCTCTCTTGATAAAAATGGTGATCGATTTCTCTTGCTGTTTGCCAAAAACTGATACATCCATCGTATAAAAATGTTATAGCCAAAAGCTAATTCGTTAATTTTCTCCTCAGAATGGCAAAGATATGGGAGATTATTGATATATGTGCTGAAATTTGAGCAGGGTGTAAAATGTTCTTCTTCTAAAGCAACATTATTCCTGAGAAACAGCAAGTGGACAAAGCTAAAGAGAATTTTCATTCGATTAATGACAATATCAACGTTTTCCTCTTTTTCAAAATATATTTTATACTGCTCCAATATAGAGTCAATGTAGATTATCATTTGCATTGCATCTGAGGAAAATACAGAAAGCTCAGAATTGTTTAAGACGGAGTGTAGTCTTTTGGAGCTAACAGGCAAATCTGGCAGAGGAACTCCTTGTAACATACTTCTTGACTGAGGTGGTAGGAAATGTTCTGCAAGATTATGAGGGGAAACTTTTAAACCTTCAGGTCATTACGGTCTACAGAAGAATGAGATTAGGGATTGGGGATTGTTCTGCAGTACTACCGGAGGCAGGCTGGAGGGGGAGGGGGTTCACAGGAAAACGCTGTCACTTATTCAAGATACAAATTGTTCTGCAGGACTTTGTTTGGTTTGCTATGTATGTCACAGTTTTAGGCACTTTCTGCTTCTGGGAACATATGTATCCCTAAAAGATTTTGATACAATATAAATATGATTGAACAAAATGAAGGACTTTATTGTAAATCTCATTTTTGATAATTTTGACTGACTTTTTATAAACAAGCATAGTTTCTCAGTACCTACATTTCAGTTTGGCTGAACAAGTTGACTATGACTAATATTGATCTTGAAGCACCTCAAGATCGAAATTATTCATAGGAACAAATACAGTTCAAGTAAATGATGTTACCTATTGCATGGCCAAAAAGTGATTTTACACCAAGTGCAAGACCTTCAGCAAATTCTTCAGGCCCTTGAATAGCACCTTGGAATGGTTCATAAAATAAATCTGTAACGCCTTCACCTAAGCCAAGAAGAAGACCAACAGGATTGCCTATCACATCCAATCCAAGAACAAGCATATAAACCTGTTTTACTGCCTAAAAATTTTATAATATAATTTTTAAAACAATATACAGAAATACAGAAACAAAATAATATGTAATAAAACGATAAATGAAATAACTAACATGCAATTTCGCTTATTATTTTAATCAATTTAAAAAAATATATTAACAATATGATTTTTTTTAAATCCTCTCTTAGAAAAATTTTAAAAATTTTGAGAAGTAAAAATAATTTTTGCAATTTAATAACAAAATAAAATAATAAAAAATCACATTTTAAAATAAATAAACATTGGGAGTAAGACAAGCAGTACAATTAATAGATAATACAACAACAAAAACTAAGAATGAATATTCATGTTACTTAACGAACATAATTTGTTTTATTGCAGCATGGGGCAATAACAAAAAGGTTTGTAAATCAAATATGAACTTTAAATGTACATTTTTAAATGGCAATATCTAGAAAGCTACTATATAATTATTTGTACATCCACTAACTTTGCTTAGATATGAATGGAATTTATTTGTTTAAAATGGATATGAATATAATAATTGAAACAATGTGAAGAAAAAAATTATATCTATAAATGTCTTAAAAAAAATACTAACTTGACTTATGTAATGAGATGATGCATCTGCTATAAGTTGATTTTGAGACATAAATACATATCTTCTTTCAAAATAATCCAGTCTAAGAAAATAAAAAAACAAAATTGACAAAATGACAAGAATTTAAAGAATATTAAGATTAAAAAAACAGCATTAAGTAACATTTCAAAGTTTATTTTAATACTGATACTTCTGGATTTAAAAAAAACTTGTTTTGTTTATCTGCATCTTACGTTTCTCCAACTGCAACTAGTCAACTTATTTTTCTTAAATCTCTTTGAGTATAAGTTTAAAAAATTTAAAAGTTTAGCAGAGAAACATGTTGAGTAACAGTTTGAAAAGATATATTTCTCGGTCTAAAAACATGATATCTTCAGCTGTATCTATCATTCATCCGAAATCTCCCAGTAACTAATACAAAACAATTGCTTCTAAGCCTTTTAAAAATAATTATGAAGAAAAAAGAAATGAAATGATTACCGGAAAAACATATTGAGTAACATTTGGAAAACACATACTTCTAAGTTTAAAAATATGTAGCATTCATCACTACTTATAGAACAATAATGTATTTTGCCAAGTTTTTAAATAAGGCAATGATACAATGTTCGACTGAATTTTTCACTAATTAAAATGTGTCATAAATGTTAAATGTGCAGAAACTCATTAAAACGCTTTCAAATTTAGTATTTTTTTAAAAACTTTTTTTCTATTAGGAATTACAGTGAGTCAAAGTTATTAAGATAATTCTCATTCACTCTGCATTTCAAAACCAAAATCTGAAATGCATAAAAAATGCAAATGCTTGCATTTTTTAAAAATTATTTTTTTAAAAATAAACACAATTTAAAAAATGCCAAAAAAATTATGCATAAAATTAAAATTATTATAATACGAAGCTTAATTACTTGAAAACCACATCTTGTATTTCAGTTAGAGTAACTCCAACACTCTGTAGTAGTAAATTCAAAAAATCTGAATGAATGGGAGTAGGTTTGTTGCTTTCTTCTTGATTTGCACCAGTCATAGAAAAGCTGATATGGACCTGGGCAATTGAACGAACCATTAGTTATAAGGATAATACGAAGAAAAAAAACTGTACAATATATTAAAATACTGAAATAAGCGTGATATACCTTTAGAGGAGAAAAATGCAGGTTGTCAAAATAGAATAACTTTTCTTGAGTTGAATACACAGCAGCAACATCTTTAAGAGTTGACATTGCAGTAGTTTTATCAAGAGTTAACATTTTTATCTAAGCAAAATAGATAATAAATTAGAAAATTTGTGATTTTTTTAAAATAAAAAGCACAAGTTAGAAAGCACATAGTTCAGAAAGTATATAATAATTTAATAAACTGAATCCTAGGTAATAGATGAATATATATTAAAATATACATGTATGCGTGTATACATATGGAGAAAATTAACAACTTCATAATGTACGGAATAGTCAATTATTTGTCAATAAAGTGAAATGCTGTTCCAATAAGAACTGCTTAATAAGTGCAGAATGGGAAAACTTTTTCATTTAAAACAAAACGGTTCACAAAAGAATTTTTTCACACTTGAAAAATCGAAAATTATAAGAAGTTTAATCGTAGAATAGACCAAATGCGAAAGATTTTAATAATGCATTTCAACCTAATTTACAGAACAAAGGTATGCATGATGATAATAATTTTTTTTGCATATAATTTCTAAACATTACTGCATTATTGTTTGTTTCCTAGTAGATAAATAATGCTTAGGAGAAACACTGTGACCTTCTGAATGTTTTGCAACTGACATTCATTTTTTTCTGACTTTAGGTTATCTTTTTTCCATCCCCTCTTTTTAAAAAGTTTGTTTGTTTCAGACTCAACTACAAATATTTTATTAACTATCTCCAAAATGACATAAGGTTTTACTTGAAACCACTCCGAATTTCTTTCAAAAATTTGCACACTGGCATTCGATGAACTTTCAGCTACAAGTTTGCAAAAAAATTTTAAAAGCTAATATTTATAAAAAATATTACCACAATAATCTCTCACATTTTTTTAAAACTTGAATCTTGGAACTTCAAAAACAGAGCATAAATAATTTATATTTTCCTCAACATCTTCACAATCTGATCGGCTAATGGTTATGTCCATTTGTACAATCTGAACAACTTTGAAATTTCAGTACCACTTGTACAGTTAAGGACTAGCACTCAGTACATGAAATTAATATTTTATAACAAATTTAACTCATTTAAATAGAAAACACAACATAAGCATTGATTAAGCACATGGTCAGAATATTAACTAAAATACATCAGTATAACAATACAATTAATTTAATAGGAAGAAACTAAAATAAACATAACAAAATGATTTTACAAAAATATAATATAAATAAAAATATGTTTACATGGTCTATTTCTGGAGCTTGGTCAGGTGTGAAAAATTGTAGAATTGAATTTATAAAGCCTTGATCCAATTTAATATGAAATTCTTGAACCAATATCTTACAATACCTGCAAAAATAAAGAAAAATCATAATTTGTAATAAGAAATAAAAGCTTTAATCAAACTTACATTTAACTTTCACTTACTTCAACTGAAGAACTTCACTATGTTCTGCTTTGCGAAGCATGATACTAAGTTCAGTAAATGGTTTTGGTTCTGAAATAATACATGATTCAAAATATCAATTTTATTTAAGAAATAAAATAACTGAAACAATGATAGTAAATTTTTTAGTCTTACATTGGTAAAATAATAAATTGGTACATGATGATTTTTTTAAAAATGTAATGTTGAAAATACTTAATAGCTAGAAAATGAGTAGAAAAGATGCTTATTGGATGTTATAAATCCTTTTTGTAACAATATTATGAACTTAAAAAGCAATAATTTGTTATAAGCAATAATTTGTTATGTTTTTGCATTTGCAATTATTTGATCACTAAATTACAATTAAAAACCAAAGTTAAAAAATAATAATTATTAATATTTTTAAACTACCTGTTTCAGCAGCAACTGATTTTGGAGGAGGAACAGGTGCTAAAACCACAGGAAATACACAGTCCATTAACTGATTGTCAATCTAATAAATATATAATTTTAAAAACAAATCAGTATTTTTAACTTCTTGTCTAAATAATTGATATTACATAGTTGTAGGTAATAATGCTCACTTGAAGGTTATGAATTTTTGCATGTACTTGAAGTTGATGTGGTGAAGTCTTATACTGTAACCATAAGCCATAGGCATATGTTCGCCTAATAACTCTTTGCAAAGGTTTAATCATTACCATAGCTTGGAAATCAATCTAGAAAACAAATTATAAAATCAGATAACGTAACTATTGTGTTATGTTTATTAACTGGCAGTTCCATATTGATTAAAAAGAAAATTTGTCAAAAGTTAAACTGCAAAGCATTTGCGATGCTTAAAAAAAGTCCATATTTATCCTGAGGAAAAACCGATTTTATCACTTGTTACTCAACGAAAGAGTTTGGTATTGAGCGGAAATTTCTATAATTTAAAATTACCTCAATTTGATGTAGGAGTATTTATATGCATATAGTATGCAGTAGATTTAACTTAACCATTCGATCATTTGCATATTTAAATAAAGAGTTACAAATGGGGATTAGATAAGTCAAACAATTGTTTTTCTTTCACATTTATTTTTAATACTTGCATTAGTATAATTTTTTTACTTATTAATTAAATAATATTATTAGTTATTTCTATTAACAATCTTTGAATCTTAATGCTAGAGCAATCAATGCCAAAATAATGAGAATTAAGATTTTGAAGTTATAGAAAAAATATTGAAATAAATATTTTGATATTTACAATGTGGCATTGATTCAAGGAAGAAAAATTTTTTGTTGTTGGTTTCTTCCAGTTTGACTTATTCTTTTTTAAAGTTATGGTTTTTTCCCCGACTGTACTTTTTCACCAAATTAAAGTAATTTACTATTAATGCTTATTGATAAATGTTTTTTTTGTACACTGCATAAAAACTACCACCCTGAATAACTTATTTTGATCTAATGATTTTGATTTAATGATCAGATTTTTTCATTCTAGGACTCAATCTTAATGTTTTGAAGGGTGACTTGAAATATACTACTTAATTAGTACAGAAAATTTTAAGTTACATAATTAGACTCAAAACTGTACTTTTTATTATTAAACTTACCTTTTTTATTTAGACGAGTTTGGATTTCGGTCCCATAATATTTAACGGGTAGCCACAATCTGGGAAATATGGCCCTAATAATTTGGTATGGCAATATATCATTAAGGAGTCTAAAGATTGGACCCCTTAATGTTAATTTTACTTTTTGTTTATTTTGCTTTATCTCGAGAACTTAACCATTCGATTCAACCATTTTTGCACAGATTTATAAAAATTATTCGTCCTAAGATAATTCCATGCAAAAAATGTTTGGCAAATATTTATTACTTCGATTATTTAATTGTAAGGTATATAATTTTTTACATGATTTATATGCAATTTTTTAAAGAATGTAATTTCACTAGGCAAAATCCAAAATTTTAGCAAAAATGGGCAAATAGTTCCTGAGAAGTCAAATTTTAAAAAAGTCTTATATTTAAAATTTGTTTTTTTTTAGGAACCATTTGACTGATTTTCCACAAGTGTACTATCAAAACAGATAAAACAAAGTTAAAATTATAATATCGTAACACATAACACAAGATATGAATAAAATAAGCAGAGACTGATAGATAATATTTTACCTCCATTTTTCCATTCATTAAAACAGAAGACTTTGGCTTTTTTCCAACTTTAATTTCCATATGATATTTTTGGTAAGCAGCTTCTATTATTTCTACTTCCTTAACACTTAATGGTTTAAATCGTTTGCTTCTCTTTTTTCTTGCTTCCCATATTATTCCAGTACTATAAATAAATGCAACCATAATAGTATTGTATTTGTTAAACAAATTCAACATCGTTTCTTAATGAACTATTTAAACTCACCTAGTTATGCCCATATACATTATTTCTGCTTTTGTATCATTGTTAACTAAAGACATGCCAACACCTTGTAGCATTATTACTATTTCTTGCTCAATTCTTTCTAGTTCACCTGCCTAAAAAAGCAATTTAACTTTAAGAGAAAATTATGGAAAAATAAGTAACACAAATATTATATCATGATTTAATTACAATTTTTTTACATATTGAAGGATACTGATGCCAAAATATGGCTCCATGCTATGTACAAGCAGATTTTCTACCATCTTTCTATGTTAATAAATATATATTTAATTAGATTTTAAAAAATAAATTATTTTAAATTGTATTTTAATTTTATAATTATATTTAAATTTAATTGTCAATTTTGTGAGAATTTTTAAAAAAATTTCATTATGCAAATCATTTTGTAATCAAATAATAAATGCAAGCTTTTGAGTACTTGTTAGAAAATGATAAACATGCTCAAAATAGGAAAATATTTTTATAAATGTAAAAGTATCATTAAATATGTTTAATTTAATGACATACTTGCTGAGCTGCAGTAGCTAGAGCTAGATCATCGGTAAACATAAAAACTCTTTGCACACCATCTAAAAATGACACCCAGTAAAACTTTTTATTTTCTCCGGGTGTTAATTCGCCAATACCATCCTGAAAAAGAAAATGAAATAATTCATAATGCAAGTTTAAGATAGAATCCAAATTAAAGAATAAAACTAAAGTCTTTTATTTTTTTATTCTTATGGCAGGCACTGAACATAACATTATTTGCCATGGAATTTGCGAAAGTGCTGCTGATTTTGTGTTGCCTCGTTAGCACCTTGTAACCAGTCACGGAGGCAGTCAACATTACCTACTCCACACTGCCATAGATACCAGTTCATAGGGTGAGCCGCATTCATGCAACACACACAACAGAGGAAAACACACATAAAGAAAAATCTATGCCCTGAGAGGGATTCAAACCCACAGCCATCAGCTTTGTAGTCAGGCACGCTAACGGCTTGGCCACATGGCCAGTAAAATAAAACTAATGAATAAAAAATATAATTTATATAGAGTTTAAAAATTCATAATAAAATATTAAAAATATAAAGACATTTTAAGAGAAGCAATATTAAAAGTTAATTAATGATTTTGTAAATTCAATGGAAATACCTGAAACCTTGTCACTAGAAAACTAATGGATTAAATTTGGCCATATGTTAAGTATTTATATTAAAAATTAAAAAACAAAAAGCAAAGATATTCTTTAAAGCTTGGCTGAGAATTTAGAATTAAAAATACAAAAATACTTGTAATGAAAAACATTGATGCTGATTAAAGTTTAAATAAAATCCTGAAAACCAAGTTTAAAATATGATCGATAACACAGTATTTTGTTTCCAAGCTACAAGCATATCTTTATGTAATACAGCATATGATATGAACAGGGGAGTTGAAAGTATAATGAGATGTGACACTTTTTGGTTATGAAATAAAAAGGATAATAAACATGGAAAAAAAAGTGAAATAAATAATAGACAGCCCCGTAGTATTAAGCCTGCTCTAGATTCTGCACAGTTAATACCCATACACTTGAATGTTGGATATTTCAATGATTTTCAAGCATGTGCACTCTTTTACAGTACACAGCCATTTACACTATAAGCAATATATTTAATAATTATCATCCCACAAAAAGTTTAGTTCAAAATAAATCTACAACACAAAATAAATGCATTAAATTAAGATTTCTTTCTGAAATTAATTGGTAAAATCAACAATCTATGTATCGAGAAAGTCATAATATTTCATTATTATTACTGGTATGAAACTTTTTAAACCAACCTTAACCAAGTCATGCTCTCCACTGGCTTCATTGCAAGTCCATTTGAGATGTCTTTCCCCTTGAGGATTTTGCCAAGTGTACAGTTGAGAAGATCTAGGTAATACTTTGATTTCTTTTGATACACCACTAGAAATAAAACATAATACCAATTTAAGCATAACGTGCATATAATTTTGTAATCAGGCATTTCTCAATCTTTAATATATATCTTTTTATTCATGATTGAAATGGCTTATACACACTTGTTAGTAGTTTGGCATGCTTTTAACTTGAATATAGAGAAATGCATGGTAGCAGGAGGCACACTACTGTTTTGATATTGTCTTGCACACTATTGTCTTGATATAAGTTTGGAAAGATATGTAACTCAAAACTGCATTAACAAGTGCAGCAATGCAGGCATTACAAATTCCAAAAACAAAGAAGTAGAAATCGATTGGCAGAAAAATGTAAGGCATTTTCAATTATCTTTAATTTATGTCAGCAGAATGAGCACAGATGAGATTAACTAGATAGGGGTGTGCAGTTTTAGAAATACACCAAGCAAAAATTAAACAAACAATTCCAAATTACATCAAATATTTGCCATTTTTCACCCAATCTAGAAACTCACATCTTCCGAACTCTATCATTGCATCTCTATGAAATCATAATCTCGTAATAAAAAAAATTATTACAATTTGTAGATGAATCTTAGATAATTCTAAAAAAAGAACTTACTTTATTTAGTGGAATGTATTTTTGTTTCGATCGCGGAAGAAAGGAAAAAAATAAGGATAGGAAGATTAGAGTATAGCTTGCAGTAAGGGGCGAAATTAAAGGTTTAAAATGAAAATAAACTTAAAGTGTTTACTTGAATTTGTTAAGTGAAGAAGCACTGTTTAACAAATTCTTCATTACATGCATGCATTAGGCATTGCAAGAAATAAGGTTTTTGGGAACTCAATATGAGCAGGAACATTATAAGGCGATATTGCATCATTCATTTGTAATATACATTTTAATTCAGATGTTAACATATTAAAGTATATATAGAACATAGAGATTTTCAACAAAATACATGGTAAATATTTCGTATTGAGATATAGTTTCAATATTTAAATTTAACAAGTAAAGAAAATCCTTTTTTTTTGTAGTTTTTATATTTTACAAGGAACAATTGAATGGATTTCTTTTAGAATTTTAGATTTTGCGATTAAAATGTTTAAGGGCATAAATTTTGTTTCTTTTACAACTTAAAACTTTTTACAATCATCATAAAATTAAATTATGATGAATAATAAATTACTAATATTTCTTCAGCATAGAATTACTCCAGTAAACAAGTTTTACTTGAAACAAGTGTGTGAGAACATTTTTACGACTCAACAAACTCGGCTGTTCTCGTAAGTAAACTATTGGAACCACAGTTTCCAAATCTTACTTTCTACACATTAAAGGTCAAAAAACCATTAGAAAATATACGTTTATTTGAAGAATTAATTCTATTTCATGTCAGATTTCAAAACTTATTCATAGGTAGCACTCATCAAATAGTACATATTAAAGTGTGTCCTTCAAATCATTAAACTCACACCCTAAATTGAGAACAAACTAATTAACATGACTCAATTATGTAAGATAAAAAAATATTTTTAATGTTGTTATTAATTCTGACCCACCCTACAATTAATAAGAAAATTTTAACAAATAATAAAAATATATTTAAAAATACCTCTGATTAAAAGTTATTGGAACATCATCTAAATTGTTAACTAATAAAAATGCAGCATGACCAGGAAAGTAATCTTCAAATGTGACAATTACTGATGATTCTGAAATTTGACAATTGACGACTATACCACCTTTCTGCAAAATAAATAAAAAAATTTTTTTAACAAATTTAGATGTGTTAAAATCAAAAAAAAATTTTCTTAATCAATATAGCAAGTATTATGAGAGCCACAAATAATAAAAGTACAATAAAAAAAAGGAAATAATAAAAATGTTAAGATATCAGCTCTATGAAAGTGTGTTTGAGTTATAAACACACAATTTTAAATTAAATTCATTAATTTTTTCTTCAGCAGTTCAGATTTTTATATGCCCAAAAAAAGTTAACATTTTTTGGCAAAAATCTTAAAAAAAAAAAAAAAAAAATTATGAATACTTTGTTAAATTTTTGAGAAAAAATAATTAAGCAGGGCTTAATCCAGGTTTTCAATCCTAGTACCTATTTTTGTGAGAGAAAAATGATTTTTGTGGAAAATAAAAATTTTTGTGAAAATTTAGTATTGCTAAAAAAAACATAAAAACTACATATGTATACAAANATTTCAGCCGCATTAGAATCATTAGGCCAGAATCTAACACACTATGTGATAGAAATTGCAAATTTCAAAACAGATTTATATTATTTTACTTCATTAAATAAGAAACTAGAAATTATAAAAAAAATAATGATAATAAATTGATTAACACATTTTGAGTTCAATCACGTTGGCCACTCGCTAGACAGAAAAATTTCCAGAGATGTCCATAGTAAAAATTTTAATAGATTTCTGAAATTTAAATTAGCATGGCCCAAATAAAGAATATATAATTTTAGAATTTAACTGCATATTTATATACATTGAAACTCACAATAAATAAAAAAATTCTTTAAGACATGTATTGTCGATTTCTCAAATAAATAATTTAACGAGAACCGGGAATTAACAGAGAAACAATTATAAGTCTATTGGAGCAAAGCTTTTAACAAGCAACTGACCAAGTATCTTACAAAACAGTGTTTATTAATCAGTTTCTTAAAAAGATAGTTTTCTTTCTTTTCCATATAAAAATTCTGTAAAATATCAAAATAAGGCTTTTTTGCTTTGAGAAAAAGGCCCACAAATTTTTTTTTGCTGTGGCTTGCAAAACTTATGTCAGGGTGCATAGTCAAATCTTTCAACAAATAATAAGTACTTTTTAAGCACTATATACATTAGCAAGATTCAAAACAATCTTCAGAGACTTCACATGATTGTGAAAAAATAACTATTTTCTGACAAAGAACTCTCTTCTTGATTATACTAACCACCATAAAAAGATCCGAGAGATTTTTCGGTTCGATATCAGAGCGTGGAAAATGAAGTATGAAATTGAGAATGCAGCATGCAATAATCACACCGAACCCAGCTTAGTAGACGTACATGCGGACTTGAAAGTATTTCATAAAACATGAAAAATGATTGGCGCTTTCATAAGCTATGGACCGACAGTATGCCGAAATGGATAGTGGCTGAATGAATTGTGAAAACATTATTAGAACAATTGGAAAAGCATACTTTTGCACAACACGTGGCGAAAATCGACATGGACAAGCAGAAAATCTCATTTTTAAAAAGGGAAAAATTAAGCACTTTTTAAAGACATCCTATGAAAAAAGCACCTTTAAGAGCTCTTAAGAAGAAAATCTAAAATAAGCACGTTAAAGCACTTTTTAAAAACGCTACGAACCATGCTATGTCCAGCCATGGACATAGTTATTGTTTTTCTCCCCTACACTGCAGCTTTTGCTGGCTCAGCAATTTTTCAGATCAAGCGATTGGGGGCAAAACTGGGTAATACTCATTAGTCTACACCCGAGAGCAGAAATTATCGTATCTTCTTGACAAGTAAAGTGTAATTCACAGTTAGTTTGCTGGAAACAGTACTGATTTCAGCATAATCAAATTACTTGGCCTTACCCCACTCGGCCATACTAATTTAGAACTTCAATTCATACTTCTTATTTAATCTGTATTCAATGCTCTGGTTATGGCAGCTGCAAACATGAGTGATTGTAATCAGATAATGATTTTATCTTAACCAATTCAGTGTTGCAATTTATTTTTAAAAAATTTACTAAAAATTTGTCTGTAATTTATGGATTGAATGTTCCCCAGTTACGGCACTTATGCACTAGATTATGACAGCAGACATATTCCCTTTATTAAGCTGTATCAGTTATTTTTTAAAAATGTTTGCTATATCTGAGAGAAATTTTGTTAATAAATCATATATAAAAAATTTTTTAAAAAATATTCAAAGGAATATAAAATTAAATTATGTGTTTAATTAATTTATGCATTATTAACAAAGTCAAATGTTATAGAAATAAATGAAAAAAAAAACACTTTTCATATCCAACTAGCAGTTCTACTAGCAAACTATTAAATAAAAAGAAGATTATTTAACAATTGTTAATTCATAATATTCAGAGGAAAAAATAATTGCTTATACATTTTCACAAAACAATGGCCATTCAAAAATGCTGAATAGACAAAGAAATTTTTTTTCCGTAAGTGTACCATATTTTCTAGTGTATAAATTAATTTTTGTTAAAGGAACTTCTGTCTTTTTTCAATATATATAAATGCTGAACTTTGTTATTTTCTAGTGCTTAAATTAACCTCCTGACAGTTTTTGCCTCATGACAGAACAACACTTATATTACAGAGAAGAGAATGATACAAAGCATAATTTTTAAACATAAATGAGAAATTTTGTATATTAAGACAAACTAAAGTTGTAGTGTCATAAAACAAGCATAGTGGTTATAATAAATTATAATGTGATACTATTTAATGAAAAATATTCTTTTATGATTTAAACTCACTGGCATTCTAATTTTGAAAACATATCCACATTTAATAATAATATTAAAAGCATTTAGTAATAATATTCATAAAAAATTTAGTGAAAAATAAAAGTAGTAATTTAAATAGTTTCTATTTTTTTAATTAGTAATTTAAATAAATCAGGTTCCGCAGTGGACTGATCATAAAGACACAGCTCCAAGTAGAACACCGAAGTCAAGCATCACTGGCTGCGGTCAGTGAGCCGGTGTTGACCACTTTGATCAGCCTGTGTAGAGACCGAGGGTACGCAGTATTGGTTCTCATTAAACTGTTCTACTGAAAATTGCTCGACTTCGCAGGCAGGTCGTTGGGCTACCAAAGCAGGGGAGCCATCCCCTCTGCAGATGATGAAAATTAAATTAAATGGTTTATTTCCTTAACTATCTCATAGAATGTACCTCGAGTGGTCACTTTTTAAAAAACAAAAATAAGAAATAAGTCTACGTATTTTCCCAGTTTGTAAGGGAAAACTCAAAATTCCCTGCATTTTCCTATTTATTTTAGGTGACTTTTAAATTCCCTGTATTTTTCAGATTTTCCCTGTTCTCCCTGTGGAGTGGCAACCCTGATAAAGATAAATATTAACTTATACACTCGAAAATATAGTAAGTATATTGATAGTTATGCAGACTTAAAGAAACATGCAATGTAATTTTCATGATTTTTAGAATTTCAGGCATATTTTAACAATGTTGGGGAAATCCAGCACATTTCTGCAGAAATAAATTATCATTAATCCATTTAAGATATAGGAATTAAAGATTAGGCAGACATGCTAATATGGAAAAAACATGAGCACTTTTTCTAAAGTTGCATACAGAAGCAAAAAGTTAGTTATATATTCAGCCCATATGCACTTATTATTGCAAAAACCTTAGAAAAATCTTTACATACATTTTCCCTTTTCTTTGATGAAGAATCTTGGGAAATTTCCTGCAGGTTAAAAGTAGTTATTTTTATGTACTAAAAAGTCAACTTTATGAAAACAATTGGTAAAGAGAAGATCTAAAAAATTTGTCACAAAATATGATGCTAATACGAACTAGATGCAATTTATATGCTTCATTTTAAATTATTTTAAAATTTATTTATTATTCAATGGTAAAAAAAATTCTTTTAATACAAAAATATTCCTAAACTTAAATGGTATGTAATAAAAAAACTTATTAACTTAGCACAATTGCACTAAAGTTAAATATATATATATGTATATATATACAAATATTAGTTTAATTTTTTAATTTAGTTAACATACTTTCGACATGTAGGCAATAGTTTATAAGTCACAAAATTTTTTATATATTTATAAATCTAATTAAAAAATTCAAAATCTCCTAAAAAATTTATTTAGTTTATTAGTCTAAACTTCTTTCAAAAGAGGTTTCAAAAACATTATATGAAACTCCCTAACTAAAATAAAATAAAATTTATCATTCACATTTAAAATGTATTTACAGCAAATTCAATAATTTTAAGGTATTATTTAATTTCTTAATTTTCTTATAAATAGGCTGATTCCTAAACTAATTAATGAAATAATCTAAAAGCCAACATTTAAAATTGATAGATTTTTATGATTATAAACATTGCTTAGAAATAAAGATTTTTTAGAGACTCGAAGTTATAAGTCAATCAAAACAATAAGAAATAAAGATTTTAAGACAAAATTAATTTTTATGCATATTTTTTAGTACCATACATATGATAATTTTCAAACAAGCTTGTAATGAAAATAAAATTATGTTAGAGTAGACCTTAGTATATTCTAACTTACAATTATTAAACCCAACTAATATTTTAAAAATTAAACTGTTTAAGTACAATTTTTGCAGCTGTATATTTTAATTAAATAATACAAAGAATATTAAAACATATACATCGTGCTATTCTTGTAAAACCTTGAATGCTAAAAATAAGTAAAAACTATACCTCAGAGGTTGGGATTTTTAACCACTCAGATGTACCAATTTCCATTACTTCTATTTCTTGCTAATTGGAAACAGAAATAAAATCGTATAAATTTTTTGAAAATACAAATCAAGAAATGAAAATATTTCAACTTATTACTTGATTTAAGAATACAAGATAACAAATGATATACTTACTTCACAGTTGTTTACTAAAAGATAATAAGGTGTGAAGATAACCATTTTTGTTAATCCAGCTTGACTTAGCTTTATTTGCACTCCTAACTGTAACATTAAATATAAAGCTAAGTAATTAAAACTACACATGTTCAAAACATTATGAAACTTTAAACAACATTTTCAGTTTGACTACATTAATTTTTAAAAATTAATTAGCATGAAATGGATTCTTATCATACAAATTTCACTTAGTTATATTCTTTCCTTTTACACCAACTTATATATACATATACGTAAAATAAATAACACAACTAATTTGGAGTATAAATTTTTTTCCAAACTGATATTAGGCAACAAAGAATACATATGAGCTTTTAAGCTAATTGAATTAAAAATAGAAATAATGTCCAAAAATGCAAGGAAGTTGAAACACCTTTTTGAATGCATTTTACATCTTAGAAATCAATTACACTTTTGACATCAATAAAAAAAAGTAAAACAACATAAAAAGAAAATTAAATAGTAGTTAAAAAGAACAATAATTTTAGTTCTATATTAAATATCCTTTAAAGATGATATACTAACTACAGTACATCAGATGGAAATACTTGATATCTCTTTTAACCATTTGATTTGTGCTTTGTACATTGTTCCTGAATTTTATTAAATATGATTCAATTTAAATGCAAACTTTATTTGGTAAAGAATTTTATCAGAATAATACACATAATTACATTTCTTAAAAATAAACTAATCACATAGCTGAAATACTGGTCTAATAATGCACTTTTTAATATTATATGCATACTAAATATACAAGCTAGCAAACAATATTTGCTTATTTTAATGTTTAGTTTTGAACAAATTGTAATCGATTTCTGCTAATTTAAGCTAGAATTAAGATATTTATACAATCATCCTCAAGCCTGGTAACAAGGGGTGTCAGAAAAATTTTTTACATTAACTTATTCACTGTATTACACTTCTTATAAATTAAAATGTAATTACTCCATATGTTTTCCCACTCTTGGTTTTTGCAATAACAGTTCCAGAGCTTCCAACAGCATCCAGAGAAAATTTGTCAGACCACTCAGAATCTCCGATTTTCAATGATGCCTGAAAGATGAAAAAACGAAGGAGCAGATTAATTTTAACACGTTCAAAACAAAGAAAAACGAATTAAAATTCAATACAACAATTTGGTATCATCAAATTACAGGTGTGGGTTAATATTTTCAAATCATCATCAGTACCACAGCAGCCCAATAGGGAACGAGGCTTTCCCTTAAAGAGATTTGCTTACATTCTGTGTGACAATGGTATCCCAGTTCTACTTGACCTTAACCTTTGTTTTTCAAAAACTCTTTCAAATAAATGCATTCAACAGAACTTAGGATGCCCTTTTAATCTTCAACTCGGTGGCATCAATAATAAAAGCTTTTTAAAAGTATTCAAACAGTGATAAAATCTTAGGTCTAGCCTATGAGATCAAACATTCAGAATTCCAACAGTTAAAACAAGATTCCACTTCTCACTATCCTTATTCTTTTTTGACCTTTGTAATGTCTGGTGGCTATTTTCTTCATCTGATTTCTCAATAATGAGATTATTTGCGAAACTCTACCAGCAAGAGGTTCACTGTGTTCTTTTTAAAATGTCTCCTTATTTTGTCTAGCTAGGGTTAATTATAAACCATTTAATGCATTCAAATAACTATTTATAAACTTTGTATGGTTGAAAGCATTTTCAGAAAAATAGAAGTCCAAATTCATAATTCAATATATGAAATGAACAGATTTATACAGTTATAAAGCTGTTATTCTATACAGCCCATTATTGTTCGAATGCTTATTTTAGTTCATTCTAGCACAAGGACCCTAAGGTTTTTTTAAATCACAGGTGAAAAATAATTCAAAGATTTAATAGAATTTTCAGTCATCTCTTCTCTTCGAGGAAATTTAAAAGACAAGAGCTCAGCAGTACATAATTTTTAACTAGCATACCCGCTTCGAAATCAGTTGCATAATTTCCGTACACATTGTTATGACTAAAGAGGTCCTTCGTCTCCCAACTGAACTCAACTGACATAAGGGAGGTGACAGGGAGGGAAATTTCTAAATATGTTTTTAATCCTCGATATTTATCTTTGACAAGTAAATTTATAATGGGTATCATTTATATTTGGCAGTATCTTTCGACACATGTACAATGCAAAGCGCCAACGCAATCACAATTTGAGATATAACGTGTGTGTTATACTAGATTCTCGATTGTAAAACAGTTTTTGATAGATAACAAAAGAGTATACAATTGTCTGTTTTTAGATATCTGATAAGAACTTTGTTTTTATGCAATTAAAGTTGAAAGAAATTTTTACCAATTGCTAAATTCGTGAAGTAATTTTGAAAATAGTTAAAGACATAATTAATTCCTTTTTCCAATGTAATTTAAATTTGGACGTGCCTCTTATTGCAGGTTTAAATCCTATTCTCCTCAAATAATTTCTAACTAAAATGCTATACAGGATTGATACACCATAGCACTATGGAAAAGCATTTTCAAATTGGGTTAAGACACATTTGTTTGAAATTTTGTTCTCGGATGTAATTTAGGATGTACTTTTAACAGCAGACCTAAATCCCAAATCTTTTTATGAAGAATTCTTAACTAAAATACTATACTCCAATTAAGATAAAAGAAGTCAATTTAAGAGCGTTCAAAGCAGTGTAAATTTTTTTTTAATGTTATTAAAATAACAAGAGAAAGATGCACAAATAAATGATGAAAAAACGTTTAAAAGGATAGTGTTCAGCAGAATTGATGATTCAAGATGCAAAAAAAGGTAATAATTTCCTTCAAAATTCATAAACGTACTGAAAAAATGTTTTAAAACAATTACTTTCAAAAAAGGTTTAAATTTTTTAATATATTGTTTTAAATTGATTTGCAGAAAAATGAATCTGAATGTAATGATGAAGGAGAAAAAAGAAAAACATTAAGCTAAAATGTAATTTAGTAGGTAGATATATAAAAAGATAATAGATAAGACTCAAACAAATTGAGTTATTTATAAATGCAAAACACATTAGGTGCCAATCAATTTTTTGATGTACTTAACATTTGTCACAGACTTAACAGAAATAATTACTAAACATTTTTCTATTGTTATCCAATGGAGAAGTTCCAATGTTATCCAATGGAGAAGTTCTGCTCTGCAGATTATTTTTTGTACAGACTTATGAAAGTAGATTGACAGTAAAAGAATAAAAGAGTCAACTTCTTAAGAGAGATGTTATATAAAAGGGCTACAAAAATATTCAAAATATAAAGCAGGACCTTCAAAAGAGAGTGAAAGCGTTATTAAACTTTTACAATTATTATAATCATTGTGAATATCAGTAACTTGATGTAAGAAAGTCATCAGCTTTACATTATGAAAAATTAGATTAACCCTCAGAGGGTAAGTAGAGGTTAGTAATAGTTTTTGAACAAACATTAGTTAAAAAAAACTAATTAATTTAGCTAAAATTAATTTAGTCAATTCAAACTCAACAAAAAAATATTATTTGATAAGAAATATAGAACTTAAAACTGCAATTATATGCCCTTTACCTTTTTCTTTGCAAAAAATGCTTTAGCTTTAAAAGAAAACATCACTGGATTAATTTCAGCAGGATGTCGAATAATATTATCTTCTTCTCCCTAAACAAAAATAAATCATGATTGTAATAAAAATAAAATATAATTCCTCTTTAACAATAATCATGTTTAATTCTTTAAACAAACTACTTTAAAACAATTACTATTATTAGACAAATTAAAACAAAACTTAATAGACTATGAACTCGTGTGACACAAATGAATAAATAAATAAAAACAATAATAATAATTAAAAACAAAGTTTTTTGCTGTTGTTGCAGAAGTGGGATAGTGAAAACAATGTTAAAGTCGCTTAAGTTTTTCTTTAAATATCTGCAATTTTTTAAAAAAATATGAAACCATGAAAACCAAATTCTAAAAACAATTATTATAACTTTGAAGAAAAAAATGTTCAAAGAATATTCGTGAAACCAGCAATATCATAAAAAGTAGTACGCTCTTTCATAAATCATAGGACCCAATTTCCCATTAAAAAATTTACAATTAAAAATAAAATTCAAAAGAAAATAGTTAATTAATTTCTTGATATCTAAATTTTTTTAAGCTATTTATTAAAACACAAAAAAATTATTCGAAAATTAGAAAAATATTATTATTTAAAATAGCCAAGATTTTTAAGGAATACCACTGAAATATTACAGTAAGTGGTTAGTTCTTTCAAAAAATTGAAGGATATAAATTGTCTTTTAAAAATAGGCAATTAAATAGAAGAAAAATGAAATGACAGAGTCAATCTAAGAAAGCAAGATTTTAAATTAAATTTTACCATAACTTAAACAGATAATGCACACATCTTAAATATTCAAATTGAATTTGTGGAAAAAAAATGTCAGCCTGTTTTTCATAAATTTTATGAATAATATGTGATACATAATTTAATGCTTCAATGATATAAACCAAGTAATTTAAATAAATTCTAACTAATAAAAACTATAATTAATTAATTAATTACTGTTCTATATATTGAAAGAGGAAATAAGATTTATTATTTCATGCAATATAATGAGGTTTGTGGGGAAAGAGAGCCTAATATTCACGAAGTTAAAACTCTTGAAATTTTTTCTATTTCAAACACAATTTAACCCTTTCGATCAAATTTTTACCTGATTAAAATTTAACTAAGAAAAATAGTTTAGTTCAATATTTAAATGCTAAAAGAAGGCCTAAAGCAGTTCTGCAGAGCCCCACAGGGGTTCCAAGAGTTAAAACATTTTGTTTTGAAAACCAATCATAACTTTTGAAACCTGTTATTATATTTATTTTCAAACAAATCATTTATTTAATTATTTATTGAATATTTCAGTCATTTCTATGAAATTATTTAAGTAAAATGTCAGTGAAATAATAGTGTTATTTTTAAAATATTTTTTTTGAATAACAATGTATTGAATAAATTATTTCAATTATTATCATTCTATAAAAAACATTGCATTAATGCTTCCCATCAAAATTTTCAATTTAAAGAGAATAATAAAATTCAACCATAAAAATTGTGTTTCTTTGATAAGCATTTTCAACATTTTTGACAGTTCATTCAATGTTTATAATTCATTTTCAATTCAATAAAAACCATAATTCAGCTTATTTATTTTTTCATTTTTAGCCTATGCGTACACTAAGAACAAATTCAAAGCTTAAAGATGGAAAGGGTTAAGTTAACACCCGAAAAAAAATTTTTAGTACTACTTCGTTTTAGAAAAAAAAAAATTTAATAAAAAGATTTACATAATGTTAAACACACAAATTACTAAAAATTACTTAAAGTATAATACTCAAATTTAAATTTAATTCAAAGAATTAGAGGGTGGGGAATCGAAACATAAAACTATAAGTGGAAAAACAAAATCTGCTCTCTTCAAATGTATAGTGGTTAAACTTTAAGCTAACTCACAGTGAAAAGGGATAACATTGAAGATCTTGATCCAGAATCCTCACTGTCAGATAAGTTGGACAGCTTGCAGAAAATTAAGCACAAATTTATTGATAAGTAAACACACAAAGAGATGCTAAATGATATAGCATGTTATGAATACTGAATTTTCTAGCTTGATATATTTAACGGTTTTGAATTACAAATTTCAAGTTTAGTGGATAGGAAAATTAGATTGCAAATATTTAGCAATCAGCAATGTGAGTGAGCAGCTGCAGCATTAAATAAAGCAATTAAGCAGTGATGTATTTCAAAATGTAATAAAAAAAATAGCTGAAATATCAAAAAGAGAAAAACTTTGAATCAGGGTGGAATAAAAAAAAGACTAAAAGCTTATTCAAAATTATTATAATAATCCTTATAAGATGAAAAAGTAGAATTTATCGAAGTCTATAACACATAGAAAAGAAAAAAATTATTAGCTTTAATATTACAGAACATTATACCATATTTTAATTCATTGATGGTTAACCAATAACTTTTAAAATAATAATTAGTTTCAAAAAATCAACTGGAAAATTACTGGAAATTATTTTGTTCGAAAACTTTTTGATTTCTTTTAAAAAGTTGTCCTTTAAATGAAAGCAAATTAGTTTTTGTAAAAATTATGAAATAAAAAGCCCAAATGCTCATGGTAAAAAATTGTTACTAAAGAAAACTAATCGTTAATTTTTGAAAAAAGTATCTTGCATTAAAAAGACATAAATAACAACATCTAAAAAATCAAGTAATATATAGGATAAATAGAAAGTCTTGGATTGGGAAATCTACATATTTCTATTAAAATTATAATAATAAAAAAATATGCTAAATAATTAAAAAAAAAGATTTAATCTAAAAGATAATATATCTTTATTATCCCTTTCAGAAAATCTTATCATTTTTCAGAGGATCAGAAATGAAACATAAAACCTCAAAAGCTAAACTACAGAAAATGAATAGAACTTTTATTTTACATTAATTTCACTACTTTTTAGAATTTATTTTTATTTTAGAACTTAGCTTCCTCATGGACTTTTTATTCATCATAGATATTATGAAACTTGATTTTTCCAGAACGTAAGAAATAAACCTTTTTTTAAAATCCTTGCTTTAAAACTTAAGACTCAAATCTAAAGCAGAGATAAAAGGCATTTTTAAAAAACTTTCAGCTGAAGCAAAGGTTAAGAAGGTTAAGTTTCTAAAACAGGAATAACATGCTAGAATTTGGCTTTATTGTTATATTAATAACTTATTAAAAGTTAATTATAAAAAATAATTAATGTATCTCAGATTATGTTATCTGATCTCGATATGTTGTAGTAGAATGAAAAGACAAAACAAGATTTAATAAGTCATAAACTACAGGCTAGCATAAAATAAGCACAACCAAGATTATAGTTAAAAATTTAGTCCCATACTTGGTTAAGAATAAAATATGCAATTTTAGTAAGTTAAAAATACCATTTGGACATAAATAAATATTCATTAAATAATAAATACAAAATAATGCAGGATATTCAAAAAATAATTTCAACCACTACACAAAATACTTACACTAAAACATCTTAACTATGAGTGTATTAAAAATTGTAATGGTAAATACTAAACACTGAACAGATTTCTAAAATTTAGAACAATGCAAAAAACTATAACTAAAATTAATACTAATACTATTCTATTCTGTGAAGTTAATCACTGATTATAATAACAAGTATTAAGAAAAGGAGAATATAATACAAAAACACAACACCTAAAAATAAAAAAAAAGCTACTCTTCCTTCTAAATATACCTTCAAAGAGTACAAAAGCATGGTTAGGATTAATGAAAAATGACTTTGATCTACTATTTTATTCCAAATATTTATATTTCAAAATTTTTTGCATTCTATAAATTTACATTTTATTTTCATTTGCATAAATCTAATCTATTCATTACTTAATGTTATTTACCTTCTTTAAAATGTGACATTTGTTAAAATGTTCTGCTATTGCACTTTTTATATATAATTTTAACTTTTAACAATATTAAAGGATTATCCAACATTTAAAAAAAATATTTCTCAATTAAAACAAAAGAGTACTTCAAAACAAAAAAAGGAGTAAAATTAAAGAGCGCTTCAATAATAAATTAAAAAAACAACAAATCTGCATGCGCTAAATATATAGTTTAAAACTACTGGTATTTTCTACTTCAAATGTAACTAAAATTTGAAGTTATTAATGTGTGCAAAGTAAATAATAAATAAAAAAACTTATCAACACTCTTGTGGCATCTATAGAAAATCTAAAATACAGAGAAGTGATGCACTAATCTCTTAAAAATTATTTAGTAGTATATTTTAGAAGAAAATTGCAACTAAAATTATTCAAACATATATTTCCAAAACTATTAGCAGCAAAAAAAATTTTATTTTTTAAATGGCCTATCTTTAACAAATGTTTTAACTCAGTTTACAAAAGTGTTACTAAAAAAATAATAACAATATAAATTTCATTGAACAGTTTCTTATTTTTACATATCGTTTAACCATTATATTGATATTTAATAACTGTATAATTTAAATAAGTGATTAAAATTATGTGCATTATTTAAGTATAAATAACTTCATATACACAGTAGAAGCTTGACTATCCAAAGCTCTTTTATATGGAGAGTTTTGTTTACCTACCTGTATTTCTAATTTATCTTTTAAATTTTCATTCTAGTTTTTGTCATAATTATTAGATATTGTAACACTGTAACCAATTTCCAAAACATTGCACTTGATATAATAATTAATAAACAAAGTCATTTTCATCACTCAGAATTGCGATAAATGAAAATAAACCTCTCTATCATATACCTGCCACGTCATTACCAGAATGGCTTTTCTAAGAAGTAAAGAAGTGATTATCGGATGATAGTTAAAAGAACATATGGTTTTATATTTTGCCAGAATTTAAAAACAGCATTGTGAGATAATCATACAATCATAAACACATGTATTTATTTATATGTAGTGGTGATCCAAATCAACTGAAATTAAATTTATAAATCAAAGAATTAAATTGAAAAATATTAGTATCGCTATTACTTCTAAAATAAAATAAAATCTTACAGAAAATCCAAGAGAAATGGCTGTTATATCATGAAGCTAATTTATAGACATATTATGATGTGAAGGAGCTTTCACTTTCTAACTTATGTATGATACCCAATGGCGTGTATGATACCCAAGAGACATATATAGTAGAACTCTGATTTAACATCACCCGTTTCCGCCTTTAACGCCAGCACAGACTACGAGAATTTCAAATAATCTTTCAATGTTTAGAGAATCCACTAATTATATAGTGAATCAGAAAGCGAGAGTGGAGGAATATTTAAAAAAGTATAAGTAAATTTATATATATTTTATCTATACCATGCAATTTTATATCAGAAAACTTTGATTTTTGCTTATTTGTAACCTAAAATAGTAGATTTTGTGAGAAAAAAAAATTGTATTGAATTAGGATGGAAACATGGAAAAATTTCACTAAAATGTGGAATTTTCATATCAAATAATTGTAATAAATGTCAGAATTATTCAAATCGAATCTCAATCCTTGACTACTGTTACAGAAAATTCTGAGACTGGTTATTTTCTAAGTATAATGTAGAAGTTTTCCAAGTTTTTGCAAAAAAAATAAATAAACTTTCTTTGAATATTTCCTGCCTTTTAGATTCAAAATGAAATTCTCTCTCAATTTTAAGTTTTTCCTATTCACTTTGACCTGTTGGAGCCCTGAAAAAAATCTCAGCAGTTGGAAATATTCAGTTGGAAAATCTCAGCATTTCATAAATAGCAATTATGATCAGTCTCATTTTATTAGAGAATTTTCAATAACGAATAAAGGCTCAGTGCTAATTACTTCAGATAATCAAGATTCTACTGCACTTGATAGTTATAGAAAATAAACTTCATAAGGGTCTTAGAAGAAACAGAATTCATATAAATGCACAAAATACTGTAATATTAAACAATAATTATAATTCATTAATAACTTTAACTGGAAGAAGCAAATTAATATGAATTAGAAAAAAATACACATTAGTAATACACACCACCAAAATATTATTCATATTAGTTAATTAGTAATAGAAAAAGAAATGGAAAATTAGTAGAAAAGTCAACAACCATGAAACCCATTGGTTTGATTGCCACAAGCAAAGAAAAGCTAAGAAAAAAACATGCATGCAAAATTTTAAGTGGAGAAAATCACCTTGCGATTCTTTCCCTCAAATTTCTCGAACTTCTTTGATCTCTGTGCAGAGAAAAAGAGAAATAACGTGATTCTCAAATGAAAGAAACCTTATCTGTTCTCTTAATTTTCCATGTTAAAGTATTTACAAATAATAATTATGAAGGTTTCAAAGTGTAACACTTCAAAAATATGCATGTTCCAGCACTTAATATAACAATACTTCTTAATTAATTTTGAAGGAAAAAAAAAAAGCCTGTACTGATTTCCTACTGTGATTTTTTATAATTTAAGGTTAAAATATGGCATGTTAATAAGATTGCATTACATATAGATGTGTACAGTAAATTTAAGCCTTGAAATACTAATTTTGAAAATAAAAATATTCATTAATTTAATTTACATTCATATTCCACATGGAAAAAAAGTCAGTTTGACACATGATTTAATTTTTTAAAAATATTATTGTAGGCATTATTTCCCGATTCGTATTTTCCCTTTCTTTATTAAAAAATGTCTTTAGTTCTTATTGCAATTTCAATACTTCAAAATGATTTTAAAATTTATTATTTATTTGTAGTTCTCTATACATATATTAATTAAAAAAGAGAGCTCTAAATGGAAAAGTATGTGACGAGGACAACACAAAATGCTTTGAGAGATTTTGCTAAACAGAGATCTTAGCTTAGCGCAACTTATGTTTAAACTCACCGATGAATAGCAACAAGATTTGAAATCAAGACGCTTTCTTGTTTCCTAAATTTAGAAAGCAATATTAATGCCAAAATGTAAAGAATTTCTATACATTTATAAAAAATTTTAAAAATATATTTTGACTGACAGATGCTCATTACCTGTTCATTATATAAGATGCCACTGTACACTAACAGTAATTTAAAAAATATGGAATTTTATGAATAAAAATTAAAATTCTAGTAATAAATGGATTCAGTACACATACCGAAAAATGAAAAACTGCTTAATTGAAAATAGTATTTAAAAATAAATTTAAGAGATACAACTTTTTGAGTTCTGTTCCTTTTCTATTTAAAAAAAAGGTAATGCCATTTTGAGCCTGTTTTACTGAACAGTGTTTACTGTATTGAATGTAAACACAGAAATCACTTTTTTATGCCATTTAAATAGTGATACTTATGGTTATTTCTTGGCAGGAATAAATAGAGAAATACTGAAAACTGCCAAAACTATAAAACAAAAGTAATGCTTGAAACTCTTAAATATATTGCATCAAAACAGTTAACTATTTTAGTATAACATATTTCTGAATTTCAATGCAGTTTTCTGTCTTTCAGTACAATAATCATGAGGTTTTTTGTTTTCTTAATAATTACTATATAGCTATTGGCTTACACACTATAAATGTGCTATCTCCCTTTCATAAAATTTTTTTAGTAACATATCTCCAAAACAAGCGAATATCGTGACATTGTCTAAAAATAAATAAGATATTTGAAGTAACTTAAAAGAAAAAGTCAGTAAATAATTAAAAACATTATTCATCATCAAAATATCATTCAAAACTATTGGGGCTGAACTTAAATATTAATTGTCCAAAAAGTTTTAAGTTGCTTCAAAAAATAAGTTTGATATCTAAATTCCTATGTATTTTAGTTTGAGAATTATTCCTGTGTATTTTTTTTAAAGTAATACAAAGCTAAAAATAAATGTAAAAAAATGAGAAAAAAATATCAGGCAACAAATTTAAAGGAGATAAAGTTTCAGGCATTACAGAAAATAGATAACTAAAAGAGCAAGAAAATTGTGAGGTACAATAAATTTTTTTCCTGAAACATATCTCAATCAGAAAATATTCAACTTAATATACAACTGTGCATTACACTTAGAGAAGTAATACATTATCATTATTTAAAATAATAATATTGATAAATAAAAATCAATTCAATGATTCAAAAAGGGATTGTGCATTAAAAAATTTTTTTAACTTAAAAATGTTGCAGAATTTAACTAACAAACAATATATATTTATATAATAATTTTACTTAAAATGAAGAACTGTTTGGCATAGTTAAAGGATAAATAAATTCCATAATAAAATAACATTTAAATTTCATTTTAAAATTCCTATTCATGAGATTTTTCTATTTAAATTTTATTAACATAATTTTTAATTGTTTTAATTTAAAAAATTAAGTTTAGAATTAAAAATTGATGAATTTAAAGCCTATTATGAGCCTGAGTATCTAAAATAAATTATTTTTTATTTTATTTAATATTCTTTAAATATGATCTTGTTAATATGTTTCCTGGCTTGTCAGAGAAATATATTTACCAAGAACAAAGCAGAAGGGTTGAATTGAATGTGCATTTTAAGTTAAAATAATTCATATTCCAAAACTTCAATATTTAATTTCAACAAACTCTACTGCTTTAAAAGCTTATGTTATCTTTTTATACTCTCAGAATATCCTAGAAGTTGACTCCCTAAGAGATTTCAATTTTTCAGAGGGATTTCTTCTCACTATAAATTTTAATTTAATACCATGATGTGTTTAAAAACTATATAAAAATTTATAATTTTCAAGATTTTACCCATTATAATTTTTACTATTTATGTTACACTATTTTAATTTTTTTTTAAAAAAAACCTAATAACTTTAAAGTAATATTTTTATGTTGTGATTCTTAAAAGACAATTTTACTTGAAAAAGATCATAAATTGAAAGTTCATATCTTTAATATTATTTCAATCTATTAAAAACAATACACAATACTTTTAATACATATATGTCATTCAATAATAAAAATTTTCACTTCAAATTAATATTTTTAGCAATGCATTTAAAATTTTTTGCATAATACTATTGCTACCATGCATCAAATCAATCCTAAACTAAACTAATAAGAATTCCTTTAACAAGTTCAAAGTAATTACTTCTGCTATAGCTTTTGCTCATCAATGTACAAATATGCACAATAAAAATAATATTAAAAATAATAGTCTTTTAAAAAATACCTATTATTTTTTTAATTTGACATTAAAAAATTATTTTGGAATAATTCGAATTCAACTTTCTGAAACACTAAGCATAAAAACTATACATCTATTTATAATACAACATTAATTTTGATTAAATTTTATGCAATGCCTAAGTTGTCTAAAATTCATTTCCTTTAACATACATTAAATTTCAGTCTACAATGAATGAAATGATAAAAGCACAAATATATACTTACAAACTGGTCAAAGCAAAGTAATAAATTGACAGGTGAAAGATAACTACTTACTCTGTATGTTAACATCATTCCAGTTTTATTCACCATGCAAAATGGTGAATACAGTTGCATAACAAGGCAACCATTAATTCTTTGTGAATGCACTCCTAAAGCCTAAATTAAGAAATAAATTTTCATTTAAAATTATTAATTATTAACTATAAAGATAAGATAGCAACAGTGAAACTTAAAGTACTAGTGGAAACAAAATGAAAAAAAAATATTAAGTTACAAAAAATTTGATAAATATGAAAACTTATTTATGTTATTTTATTTATCTGGTGTTTATTTATTTTACAAGAAATTTTCTCGATTTCTTGTTAAAATTAGAGAACAGTTAAAACTTTTCTCGATTTCTTGTTAAAATCATCAAAATAAGTGGGATTCATAAATTATTATTATAAAATATTTCACAAAACATGTATACAAAAAAAAGTCTAGTTCATCTTTGCAGTCCAAGGCACAATTGTCCTCTTCATATTACCATTCTAAATATCAAAATTTTGACCTCTTTATGTCTAATGACCATTTTTTAGCGGTTTTCAGCAATTATACAGCAAGAGTGTAAATAGTACCTTTTTTTCATATAAACTTTTAGTGGTTGTGTCCATTTTCAACACTTAAAAGTGCAAAAGATTGAGGTAAAGGGTTCTAAATATTGTAATTTTAAACCATTGAAATTTCAGTTCAAAATTTTAGAGAAAAGTGGAACTCTAAATTAAAGAGTCCCATGAAAGAGCTTTTACATTCAGAAATACTTTCTTGATCAGGATGTTTTTAAAAATGTTTAAGAAAATCATACACTTCAGTATTTTAAGGCTTGTTAATTTGATATAGAAACTAACAGCCTTATTTTTCAACTACTAGTGTTATTTTTGAAGAAGTTTAAAACTTAATTATGAAAGACAATCGAAACATTGAAATATATTTAGGATGCATTTCTTTAGAAAATTATAACTTTCTGCCTATTCTCTATTTTTTGATTGGGAAAAGACTTAACCATTAAAAAATCCCCACAAATTAAATTTTTTTTAACAAAGCAATTAAACTTACAAATAGGATTTTATGTTTGTGAGACTAAACATTCTTAAAATTATAAAAGAAAATAAACAAAAGAAAAAAAACTTATTGAATTTAAAGTAACAGAAAAAATCATGTTATAGACATTAGCATTATAAAAATTTGACTTTATTTATACGATAAAGCAACAGAATCATTTTAAGTGCTAAATATTTGTACTAACTAAATGCAAAGTTCTGTCGCTGGTGGGGGAATCAAATACCCAAACACTGATTTCATCCACTTGTTTCTTCAATACTTTGTAGCATGTCCAATTTCTATCTAAATAGCTGTTTATCTGCAAAAAGAAAATAAATACTTTATCTATGTTTAAAATTTTCATCAAAAAATAAATACTTCATCTATGTTTAAAATTTTCATCAAACAGCAATTTTGTCTGTTGCAAGTAATAAGAAACTTTAATTGATATATTTATTATCAAAAAAAGGAGTTTTTCAAAATAATAATTGATTAGGTAAAATTTTGTGCCATGTAATGAATTTTTCAGAACTCATTCGTGAGGCCACTTCCTCAATTTTGACATGGATCTGAAGGAGAAGTAAATTTTCTCCAAATCCCTGTACTTCTCAATGATAAACCACATGACTTTTGATTCCAGATTTTATGAAGATGTAAATAGCATGTACTCAGTGGGTTTTTGTAGAGTCGAGGATGAACCCTGGCCCTTCCGGTCCACAGTCCGATTCTCTACCCACTGCCCTTACAAAGTAGGCTAAGACAGTCAATCCAAAAACTGTTTAAAATGTAAAGACTAAAATTTACTTGACCTTAGACTTTATTAACTTATATAATGAGGCAGATGCAATTTTTTTTCAAGATGTGATAAAAGTTGATTGTGGATTGTTTATATTGTTGGTGCAAAAGAGTTTTTCTAACCAATTACGCAATAATGTGTTGTTATAGAATATTGATCTCAACATGCACAAGCAGATGTAATGAAAAAGTACTTGTCATGTTGTATCTCGAATAAATGTTGACTGTTATAAATTAGTTGAATTTTCTTTTATGATTATTAACAAGAGCAAAAAAGTGATAATAAAGACTTAAAAAGTCCATGACCTAAATGTGCTTATTAATGCTGATATAGGATAGTTTTCAAATACTGTTGCCAGTCAAATTAAAAAAGTTATAACTTTAAAGTGATTTTAGAGATTACAAATCGTATAAATTTGGTATGAATCAAAATCACAAATTCTAACAAGTTTCAATACATCATTCAAAGAGTACTAATATTTTACACACATAAAATTTTCCACGACTTCTATATTATGATTATATGTTGTTGAATTAACATTATAATGAATGTATGTGTGAAGAAAGAATAAATACAAATAAAAAAGAACAATTCTTTAAGAATGCACAATATAATAGAAGAAAAACAAGTCCTTACTCTTATTTCAAGGCCAAGTTTATCTAAATCAATAGCCCACAGGTCATGACTTTCTCCTTCAGCTAAGCAATAATCCTTACTTACACCCTAAAAGCAAAACATATTTGATGCAATATAAATATTCTTGATAATAAAAATATTACAAAGGTACTGTCAAAAAAGTTAAATTTTAAAATTAGGAATTACCTTCAGTAAACAAAGTTTTACAAATGAAAGTCTAATATTTAACCTAAATTAAATTTTGTTACACTTAATTCAAATGGAATTTGCAAGAAAAAAAAATTCTAAAAATATTATTATGTAAAACTATGGATACTGATATCCTAATCATAATTTTAGGAAAATAAATTAATTATTTCAAAGTAACAAAAAGTAAGAAAGATACTTCAAAAGTCAAAATAAAAGGATGTTCAGAATGGAATTAAAAAAAATTAAAACTCATTATGCAAGAAAAATCAGATATTCAATACCATTTAATAAGAATGGTTAAAGCTTAAAATAAAATATTCTGCTGAAAACTATTTATTAGATTTATTCATATTGGAATAAGATTTTTAATAATGAAAAAGCAAGACAATTTTACAAGAACACATTCATATCTTACTTTATTGCATGAAATTTAAGAAAGCAGAAAGGGAATAAAGTAGTAAATAGATTTATTTTAAGTAACAAAATGTTAATAAGTTAACCTAATTTTGAATTGTAAGCAATATTCTCTAGTAATGTTCAATACCTGCATAGAATAATTGATGGGATATAAAAGCAAGTTCCTTAATACAACAGTTGGATTCAAATGTATTTTGTACAATGAGCTAGATAATGTTTTGCGATTAGTTTCTTCATAATAAATCCGTTCAGCTTCTCCTGCAATCTGCAGAAAAAAAGAAAACAATTATTATTGGTATAAATATATAAATTTCATTATAAAAAGATTTTGTTAAAAGTTACCTACACTTATATAAAAAGGTTTTTTGTTAGATTCTTTATCCTTGCAATGAACTATTTTTTCCGTAGATGAATTATCAACTAAATCTTTCCAAGCAAAGGGAGGAAGTGTCAGTGTATACCTAAAACAAAATGCAAATTCCTTAGTTCCTCAGTTATATTCAAATGCTTATCATATTTAATGCTTCATGCATTAATTTACGCAAAATTCAAAGTTATATATAACTATATTCAAAAAATATAATTAAATAAATTTATCCTCCATGAAAATCTAGAAACATCAAAATTGATTAAAACAAAAAATGGCATCCTTTAAAAAATAAAATCAACTGCAAAAAGTTTTTTTTATGCAAAATAGGACTAACACAAAAAACAATAAGTATCATTTTAACTTTTTATATAGAGCTCTTTATTTGTAACGCTTAATAGAAAAATACTCACAGCGCAACTCACCAATGATAATTTATTGTATAGATTCTTTCTAATAATGACATGAAAGAATAGTTTTCCATTTTGCTCTGGTTGAGAAAATATAAATTTCATAAAAAAAATAGCTGAATATATCAGTTAGTTCTCAAAAACTATAGCTTATTTTATGTGCAGTTTGATTTTGAATGTGTGCACACTAAAGCAAGTTTGTCACAATATTAGTGCAACAAATTTGGAGCTAAAATTAGACTATGAAGTGATGTTAAAGAAAAATCTTCTAAATTTTTTTTATTTTTAAAAATTGCATGATAAATATCTCGATTGCGCTGTTGTGCCACAGGTCCCTGGTTCAATCCTCGGGCCGGGCAAGGTTGACTCTCAGCCTTTCATCCCTTCAGTGGGTAGATAAATGAGTGCCAAGCATGCTTGGGAACTAAACACTGCGGGTTCCGCGTTCGGCTGACCACCTGACCGGAACATCTGCTCCTGCACCCCAGAGCCCAAGAAAACTGAGATGGGCCTTGGCCCTCCATGGGCCAAGGCCCATCGTCATGTCAGCGTCATCGGCATGTCGTCACGGCACGACATGCCGCTGAGTTTAGTTTAGTTTTAAATATCTCGATAATCAGTGCAAATTCAAAAATTTTTTCCAAATTGATTATTTTAGTAGTAAGCAGAATGTATCATTAAAAAATAAAACAATATGCTTCTACAGAAACTGAGAATAAGTAAGTAAGATTTCAGAGTACCCTAAACACCAGGTTTAACTTAGATAATATTTGTTAAATGTAGAACTATGACATTGATAGTCTGGCTTTAAGCTTAGACACACACAATTTTATTCAAACATAATAGACAGCCAGATTTCCCTATTTCATTTCTTTTTCTTTTAAATGGTTCTTAACACATAAAGAAAAAGAAACAAAGCTGTGAGATTGTCTTCTCATTGAAAATTTAAAATTGAATGAAAAACAGTAACTAACGAAGGTTCCAGATGTTTAGGCTTAAAAAACAGTTCACTTGTTGTAGTATAAATAGCATGGAGTGGAAGATTTTCAGTCTTGTCTGGTTCGACTGTGCAACACCATTCAACTTCATTCATTGACTCTTTCATGAAATAGACATCCATTGGTGTAGAAAAATGATTATGAACCTGACAAAAGTAAAAGCTTAATGGAACACAGAAAAATAATGCGTTTTACTTTACATTATAATGTTAATTAGTATGAGTTGTTAACACCAAAATATTTGCTATAATATCTATCAATAATATGTACATTACAAAAATCAAAGCATTTAATACACACTTTAAAAAAATTTTCCTTTATCTATGCTATAAAATAAAAAATGCACAAAAGATCTGTTGCTGCTAGAATTATTATTATTTTTTTTTTTTGCTCAAGAAATCTTTACTTTCCTGAAGATAAAATTAGAAGAAATATTCTGATTTACTTAACCTAAAAAAGTAAACACAAATTTTGTTTTCTAAAAACACCAAAAGTTTTTTTTTCTTTTCTCAGAAATCAAATTACAAAGAAATAAAAGCAAATATTTTACCCTAACTATTTTCAGAATACATACATTAATTAACAAGTCCAATAAAATCAATTACTTCCTTAAAGTGACCTCAAAGTGTTCTAAAAATGACACATTTAATGTTAGATTTCTCAAGAACATGAATGAGAGTGAAAACAAGGCGGCAACAACATACAGGAAAAAAAAAGGAAAGCACAAATTATGTAACTATTTAATGTAACTTTAAATAATGCAACCAACTGTCCTCTATTATCTTTAAATGTAATAAATAAAATAACGTGAAATAATAAAGGATTAAAAAAACGCAATACATCTGTTCATTAATTATAAAAAATAAATAAATTTTTAGAACAGATATCAAGGGTCAATGCCGGTGGACATTGGGACCACTTTGCTGCCTACTCACAACATTCAAATTCTGAAAAATGTCTCATTCATAGAATTCTAATTTGTAAAAACGGTCCCTTCACAAATTAGAAATTTGTAAAAACGGATTCTTCCCAAAATTTCACTATATAAAAACAGTCGCACAAAATTGTTCCATAAGGAATTCTTGGTAAAAAAGACCTGATTTTGTGACAACATCATCAATCGAATGCGTCTAAACTCAATTTCAATATTTTAGACAATTTCCAAGTTTCCTGACTTTTTCCGATTTTCCTGGCAGCACAGCAACTCAGTTGTTGACATATAATTAATTCAGATTAACAGATCTGAACATTATTATGAACTGAGATTAACAGAAAGACAGATTCTGAACACTAGATCAAATCTTATTCAGGGTTCTTAGTAGGGTATTTTTTGTTGTTGCATTGTTCATGCAATAAGTAATAATTATTATATGAAATAGGCATGCAGAGTAATATTAATAAAATAATAAAAAATTTTCATTCTGTGATCTCAGTTCAACATAAAATGTTCAAGTTTTAGTTCTAATGTGTTCTTTCAGAAAAAATGATTTTAATGTTTTAATCTAGACAATAAAATTTTGCAAATCATCGAGGGGAAAAAATTTAAATTATTAATAAATTGGTCACACAAAACCATGCAAAATCATTGAAAATTTGACTGATATCTGAAATAAAATTTAAAATGAATATATCTTTCACTTTCATTCGTTTTAAATTTTAAAACTAGATAAAGTAATTTTTTACCGAACTCAAACAATAAAAATAGTTTAAATTAATATATGAACAGATTTACTTTACCTGCAGGATGGAATGGAATGTGATGAATTTTGAGCCATATAGTGATTGAATAGACATAACAAAACCCCATCGGTTGCCAGGATACGTAACACGAGGTAACTGGAAGAATCGCTTGTCAGTACAAGCAACAGATATTCTTCGTTCAACATTCATACCATCTTCTAAGATCTGCAAAGATTCAAATTTAATATTAAAGCAACATTTCAATGTATTGATTATTTTAAAAAGTCTGAAAAAAATGTTCACTATAGTTTAAAAATGTTTTTTTTTCAATTAAAAATATTTCGCAAAGTTTACGTCACTACTATTACTTCTTTTTACATAAATTCATTTAAATTAATTAAAATTAAAAGTTGTTTAACAGCATTTAATGATGAATAGGATTGTGTGGTAGGTGCAAGAAAAAGGAAAGTCCAGATTCACATATTGTTCGTCAAAGCTAAATGAAATTTAAATAAAAAAGATTCTGCAGTTTTTCTCAGACAGAAGACATATTTTTCACAATCAAAAATGCTTTAAAAATTTTGGACACATCTAGTTCTTACATTAGGCTTATTAATCATGTTGCAATATTAGAATTGATTATTTTATTATTATTTTATTCAGAGACTGCTAAGGCTGGAATTTCTCCTTTATTCTGCAATTTTCTATTATATCAAATTTGTTGTTCTCTAAATGAGTCTATAAGATTTGAATCACAATTATCAACCACATTATTTAAGATTTATTACTATTTAAATTAAGCAAATGAGGAACATTCAATCACTATTACAGCATTTAATAGTGATTGAATGCTGTAAACTTATTTAAAAAATATTTAAGAAGAATTTATTTATTAAATTTAAAAGATAAGTAAGAGTATTTTAATGAATTAAAATACATAATATGCAAAGAAATTCAAGTTTTCAAAATTATCTCACCATTATATTAAAATATGTTTCTTCTTTAGTATCTTGTTTTTTCAAGACAGACATTCTGTTAGAATCTGAATTTTTGGAAGACCCATATACTAAATGCAATGGAGGACAACCAGATTCAAGCTTTACACAGTTGTAATCTTTATCTTCATTTAATACCTGCAATAATTAACAAACAATACTCAAATACATTTATATTATAGAACAATGTTGAGTGGCATATTAAATAGGGTGGGCCAAAAAATATTACTATTTTACCCAGCTACTGCTACAGTTTCAAAACATTTGTATAAGATTGACAAAAATCTTTTTAATTAAATTTTTTTCTGTTTTGATAAATCGTCTGAGCTTTACTCTGGGCTTTTCCGAATTTTAAGATAACTGCTTTTGTGCACCAAATAACTGATTTTTTTTTTGGTTCTATTGGATGGTCATATTGTGCAATGCAGAAAAATTTATGTACAAACATTCGGTTAACTGAATATTCGACAAAAGGGCAAAATATTCACAACAGCCCTAGTTTACAGCACACAAGGACAAACTCAGTTTTTCCACCTCATGCAACACAGCGAAAAACTTAAAAGGGAGCTTTTGGTGAATATTTCAAATTTTAGATGATGTAAAAATTTAAATCAACTGCACCTGGCACTGTTTTTATAAATTTTAGTTGAATAAGATTTTTGCAACTTATAGGGATGAGAGTAGTCAAAAAGTGAAAAAGAGGAAATTCAAGAATATATATATATATATATATACATCTATATATATATATTCAAAATCCAAAAATTTGACAAAAAAGAGCGATTTCTAAACTTGTAAATCATGTGATTATAAATCACGATAGTTAATTTTTAAATTGTATGAATATGCATCACATGCATGATTTTAAATTGAGAGAATAAATCATGATGCGTAATTTTTACATTACGTAAATAAAAATCAAGATGCATAATTTTTAAATTGCACGAATATGAATCCAAATGTCTAATTTTTAAAGCACGCATCAATACGAAAATCGATGTTTGATATTACAACCGCATAAACGAATCACGACATTGGATTTTAAGCTCGCGTGAATACGAATCGCTACATAAGCTTTTAAAAGCGCGTAAATACAAATCGCGATATTGGATTTTTAAATCTCGTAAATAAGAATCGCGATTTACGATATTTAAATCGCCTGAATAAGAATCGCAACGTTCAACTTTTAAATCAGATAAATACGAAAATAGATGTCTGATAATAAAATCGCGATTTTAAAAATGCTTCAATACAAAACGCGATATTGGATTTTTAAATCTCGTAAAATAAGAATCATAATTTACGATATTTATCTAGCGCAAATAAGAATCACGATGCGCAACTTTTAAATCAAGTAAATACGAAAATAGATGATTGATATTAAAATCGCATGAATAAGAATCGAGATATTTGCGGAGTCTGGACTAGGGATTTCTGAAAGACTTGTTTGTATTGTTTTTGTTTAGACATAATAAATAAAAATTTACAAGATTAATTGAATGAGCAAATAAATATTTTCACCGAAAATCCACCTCATTTTTTTTTCAGTTTGCTTTCACGCCAAAAAACAGAAAGCAGCAACGTCTGAATTACGAAAATACGAGCTATCAGGCGACGGATAAAAATACGGTAAATATTATTTTCTGCGCGTAAAATCGGGGAAAATAACTAAAAGGTGGAAGGGTTAGCAACTAGGACGCAGTTTGAATATTCTGTTTATCTTTGAAAATCGTAAATAAGTATTATTGTTTTATCTCAATGACTGAATTTTTACAAAAAAAGCAGGATATTTATTTAAAAAAAAAAAAAAAAAACGAAACTTTTAGAGAATCTGAGTTGTTGATTAAAAAAAAAAAGGCTGAAATTCGAGAGACAAAAGCGAAAATCCTCTAAATAGCGGAAAAATCTCATCCCTGATTACAAAGGTCAACCAGTTTTATCCCAAGGAAATGATTTTTAGAGAAACTTCAGAGGGAGGAATGAGGGCTTCAATACTTTCGCTCCGCGGAAAATTAAATTCCTCAAAATATTTTAACTTGCGCAAAAAAAAATTTCGGCCGAAATTAGTGGGAGAAATGGAAAAATCTGAAAAAAAGCGGAAATCCGCGATTCCGCGGAAGAATCACATCCCTGAACTTAACATAAGGATTTTAAGACACAAAAACTTCATAAATTTTTTGTGAATTCGCTTTAAACTTTAACAGTACTAATGTATTGCATGGGGTACATGTTACCAATGTAGTTTCCATTACACTTAGATATTTTGGATTGGAATTGTTGTTTCATGATAAACGTTTTTTTAAGAATTTTTTTGTTCAACAAATCGCCAATTTGTTAAAAATAATTTTAAAAAACCTGTGCAAAACAAACTACAATATTAATAAACATTTTGTTCAATTTTTAGGTAAATCCAATAAAAATATGAAGTTATGAAGCCCACAAGAAGCAAATGAAACTGTGAATGTTTAAAAGATATAAATATTTTATTCCAGTATTTTTAATAAATTTTAGTATTAAACAATTCAGCTTAAAAATATCATTTTAAACTATTTTTTATGGATTTGGCACTGTTCCTGAAAGGCTGTGCCCAGGAACAGATGTTCCCTTTTGCCCTTCGCTAGCTACACTACAGAAAATATCTATCATTTAAAGCAGAATTTTAAAGTACTCTACTGAAATATACAACTTACATTTAAAGTAACAATAAGTAAAAGTAGCAAATAAATATAATTTAAATTGAAATTAAAACACAGATTTAATTTTTTGCGCATGCTTTCTAACAAATACACTAGACACTTTTAGAGCTAAAGCAATAGGAAGCAGTAGATGAAAAAGAAATTTTTTCATCCACCCTAATAAAAAATAATATTTAAATAGAAATAACCTGAAATGTTCCATTGGTCAGGATTATATTGATAGGAATGCCTAAATAATTATTCACATGAAAAGGAGCATAAGGCATTGTAGATTCTTTACCAACAGCTTTGCTCACAGCATCTTGAAATGCCTGGAAAAATGTGGTGAAATATGCAATTTTAGAAGAAATATTTGTATAAATATGTAAAAATAACAATCAATAAGTGAAACTTTACCTGTCCCAAAGTAGACAGAACATCTAAACATGTTTTACTAACTGTTAGCTGAAGAACATCTTGTGCCACTATTTGTAAGCCCATTTGTGGTGGTTGAAACACTACTTCTTCAGGTTCATCATCATCATCAGGACTAAGGTCTAAAGTATCTGTATCTTTGGTTAGCTAAGGTTGATCAGACATAATTTTAGTATTATATAATAGTGACAATAATAAATTCTATAACTAATACTAATGTCAAACAGACACAAAATAAAAAAGAAGAAAACATCAATTTTGAGATTTTTTATAAATAGCTATAAATGCATTTTCTAACTTTGATTTGAAAAAGAAACTAAATGTTGACAGCAGATAAAATATTGATTGTAAATAAATAAATAACTTTTTTTATGCTGCAAATAGTTCTAATTTATTTAGCCTATTTATTAACATCTCATATGGCGTAAATTTGAAACATTATTTTAATTTCGTATTAGCTCTAATACGTTTAAAAATTAATCAATTTTATATTTTAAAAATATAGATATAGTAAAGCTTATTAAGAAGTTATTTTTAACAAAAAATGGAAAACTAAGTCATTACATCCAATTAGAACCCCTGAAAAAAATGCACTGACTACACAAAATGAAAATGTACCTCCAACATTATTTCCCAGGAACGATGTCCTTTAGTTGTTTCTAGTGGTTCAATGATAGGTTCCCATACGGCAATCTTTTCATTATAGTATGACATTTCCATACTGAATGAGCTTCCTACATACAGCTGTTAAGGAAAAAAATTTAAATTATTACATCAGCTGAAAAAAGTAGTTACACATATTATAAAATAACTGCAGCAAAACTTTGCAAAAAGTTTATAAAAGCCTAAAAGACAAATTTACCTTAATAAATTTACTTTAGAAAATTAATGCAATGGTGAAGTTCTACAGTAGATTTAAGCTAAAATAAAAAAATAAATAATCCATTCATAAGACACAGATTTTCTTATCTGTTATTATTCAGTAAAATAAATAAAGTTAAAACATAAATTAGGGTCAGAGAAATTGAAATATAGTTGGAAAAAAAGCTTCTTTAAACTATTTTTAGCATTAGTTAAAAAACATGGCAAAATTTTGAGAAAATTTTTTTTATATTCATATTGCATTGTTTGTTTAACATTTCCAGTTACTTAATTGAGTTATATTTTATAAATAATAATCTTAATAGTAATTACTTAAGTTGATAACTAGCTGGTTTTTGCATGTTAATCATTACAGCAAGACCATGTGTTATTATCTTAAATAATATTATAATTAAAATTCTAAATTATCAATGTTTATAAGGACTTTAAACTAAAAAAAATATACTAATTTAAATCTAGGAAATTTATTTTAAGTGTTATATACATTTTGAAACAATTTTGATTCTCACATAATAAGAAAAGAAAATGCATGTGCTTGATATAACTTACTATAAATGTTAATTAATAATTTGACTATTCCTAATTATTTGTAAAAACCTACTGTTGATGTTTTCTTTTCAATTCATTTCTCTAATCTTTAAAAGAAAATTATAATAGGTAAAAATTAATTACTAATAAAAAAACATCAAGTTACAGATTGTAAAATTTCATTAAATATTAAAACTGTTTTTAAAAATTAATAAGTGCAACTTCATTATTTAATAATAACAGTATCTATCAAAATTAATTAAACAAATTAATATCAGAGATACAACTTTCTTTCTTCCAACAAATATGTTTAATACTAAAAAAAAAAAAATACTTTAAATTTTTTGAAACACAATTTTTGAAAAAATATAAGATTTACAGAAACATTTTAAAAAAGCGTTTCTGTAATTCAATAAATTTGATACAATTTTAATAGTAAAACCAAAATAAGAGCATGTTTCAGTTTATCCCAACAGAAAGTTTTGACAACCAATTTTTTTATGAATTTGCACCAATGAGGTGTAAAAATAAAATGATAAATGCAAAACTCATAAAAACTTACATTACTAGCCCAATCTTGTATATCAGCTTGAAAGGAGGACTCCATAAGTAGTAATGGAACAGTTCGAGCTCCAACTCCAGCTTCAATAGTTATTATGATTTTTCTCATGGTAAAAAGCATCTAAAATAAATTTAAATAATTTTTTAAAACCAATAAATTTTCAATAAAAAGAAAAACACTTTCAAAATTAATAGATGAAACGACACTAGTTAGTCAGAATTCATTTAATAAGAACTTATACTACATATTCATTAGAAGTCAGGAATAAGATAACCTATTAAACTTTAAGAAGCACAAGTATTTTTACACATAACATAAAGAAATATTTTAGTTGTCAAAAGAAAGCTTTTTTTTCATATAGCAATAGTTTCACAAAAACATGAATAAAAAAACTATTTTTTTACATAAAATGTTTTAACTGTGAAAACTGCACATAAATAAATATTCCCTCTAAGAAAACGTTCAAGAAACATCAAACTATGCAGAATAGTAGCAATAATTAGCACCAAATTGGACAAAAGATCAGTTTATTAATATTACTAAAATATGGTAACCAAATTAATAACAAAAATTAAATCTTGATGATTAATTTTCCACATATAATAAAATAGAAAAAATTGTTAAATGTACAATATTTTAGTGTATTTTTAGTCATATCAATTTTCAAGAGCTATAATTTGAATTATATATAATATGAAATCAAAACAAGAAAAAGTTACTATTATAATATACAGACTGGATATAGGTTTGAAAGTATAGTGTGGTAAAAAGGTACAAGAACCATGAATACCTAACAATGGATAGGTGTCTTCGTATGTAGATTAAATATTGCTAAATGAAATACAACAAAGTGAAATAAATTGTTTCAAAGTATGAATGAAAGAAAGCAGAATAATAAGAAAATTGCTATAAAATATATTTAAAAATATTTTACTAGTTAAATATACATTCAACATGTACTAGCATCCAAAAGTCCTTTCACTCAATTAATACATATTTTATCAGGATTATATATACCTTTAAAAATGGATGTTAATACTAATACTGGGTGATATGGGAATTTTAATACTATGATTTATAGTAATGAAATATCAATATTTAATGATATACAACAATATTTTTTCTGTTTTTCAAATTTATATTATTTTTTCCATTCTACTAATTTAATTATTTTCACATTGGATGAGTATTTACTACCCATATGAACTAAATTTTTTTCCAGAATTGTATCAAGCAATTTTAATCACGATTAAAAAACTACCAACAAAGTTAGCACAGTCATGATAATTATTTTATTGTTAACTTGTTGATAATTATTTTGATGTTATCATATTTGAAAATTATTGCAATATTTAATATTTGTCTTTGTCAAATACAAATATTGCGCACTTAATATTTAGTTTAGTACCCCTGTAAAATTAAGAATAAAATTCTATGCATAAAATACAGTGAAACCTCGCGTTACAGACACTCCTACAAAATGGACGCCTCTCATTCCAGCATTAATCTTCGATAAATAAACCATTATGTACTTTCTTTGCAAATTGGACACACCCGTTACTGGGCATGGACAGTCATTTATGCCATGAAACATTGTTTTTCTCTCTTCAAACCAGACACAAATTTTTTCTTAATTTGAAAAAAATATATATATATATATATTTATGGTTTAAATTCTAAGAAAAAATGCAATGTTATTCTGCCTAATACACCACTAAAAATGTTGTTAAGCTATTTCACTACTAAATCAATCATTCTCCTGTCACCTTACTTTACCTTTGCAAAGGAAGAAGAAAAAATGATACTGCTCATATGCAATATTTCAAATAGCGGCATCTTTTGATCTTTTCATATGGATCATACTGGTTATGAGAACCTACAAGCTGAAATGACACCTTAAATGCTCTCAATTCCTCTTCCCCACTGAAATTTATTCTATATTTCTAATCAATTTGGAGACTGTATTTAACACAGCTGGGATCTAGTCATTGAAGTGGTTATATAAATTAAACATTTATTCAGACATTTGACTGATGATCATTTGTAAATGTAACAACTCTGTATCATGCCTTACAGGCATGCCTTGCTGCTTTATTTTTTCTGTGCATTATGGAAAGTTTTCCTTCAAGGAGATATTATCACTTTTCCTATCAAGTGATGGGAAAGTGATTAGGGGGTGCAAACCAACTAATTAAACTGATCAAGTGACATAGAACTCACAGCTCCTATTCAGTATCATATGACTAACTTGAATGTCTGTGTAAATAAGGGAAACATTCACTTCTATGTATTACATTTAGAATTATGTATATATAAAATTTTTCATATATTCTTTTTGTATTGAAAAAGTATCTTTTAAAATTTAAATAAATATCATTGTGAATAGTTATAGATTATTTAAATATTTCTATACCATTGCAATATTCTAAAAAAAATTTATGGTGTTAAACTTCATTATTAGTGTAATCTTTCTGTAAATGGACAACTCTCATAAGGGGACAATTTTTTCGGTCCCAAGAGTGTCCATTTAACTAAGGTTTCACTGTATAATATTTAATAAATTTTATCAAACATACTTGTTGATGTAGAGTTGGTGCTACAATACTGATGGAGTCATCTTTAATTTCTGACATTGCATCTTCCGCAACAAGTGTTTCTAAAAACCAATGTTTGCCTTCTAAGGGTTTTGGTGTCCATATATCAGAATAATCTTCCTTTTCTTTAGAGATTTTATCTTCTTCTTTGGCCTATAAATCATTTTTGAAAAAATTTAGCAAATATAGAATTTTTACAGATAAATGAAATGAAATACAACAGATAGGAAGTGAGGCGGCTACGTTGACTGAAGTTAATCTACTTACCACAAACTTTTAAAAATTATTATTATTATTTGAAAAAGGAAAATAAGGATAAATTTAGTTCACTGATTTTATTTAAAAGAATATACTGTCATGCATTTAAAAATTACATACATTTATCCATTAGTTAATGGTTAATGCTGTTAACTAGTAGTACAGTAGAGAACCATTTCTCCGGTATCCAGATAACCGGAAAACCAGAAAACCGGGAAAAATTTTGATCGGTTTTCCCGCCATTTTAAACTAGAACAATTATGAAAAAAAAAGTGGAAATTGATTTCATCCTTGAAGTTGAGTAGAGGAAAATGTAAGGAAGGGGAGAATTTTTCCCCCCGTTTACCCAGAGAAACGTCATTTCCTCTGAGACCTTGAAGGCAGAGAAGGGAGGAATGTTTTATTTTTTCCTTTAGGCCGTCAATCAAGCTCAAGGGTGTGGTATGTTGATTTCGTTTTCTGTTTGATTTACGAGGGGGGTGGGGAAAATGCATTGCATGCATATCAGTGAACAGAAAAAGAAAAATATATTTATTTGACATCAACTAATAAAAATAAAATCTTTTTCTTTTGAATAAATTCTCATTCTTTGGAAGTGCGGTATCAATTGCAAGTTTTTCTTGGTGTGGAATCACATCTGCTGTAATTAAAAATCTTGTTTTTATCAACAAAAAAAATAAAATAAAAGGAGAATTGTTTATTAATTTAAACATAGGATTATTTTATGAAGCAGATTACAGTTTTGTTTTTCTGATTCCACTACGTTTGATTTTTTTTCTTTTCGCGATAAATTTCGCACTCAATAAATTA